>NW_006922759.1:227855-229029 GCF_000298275.1 Orycteropus afer afer
CAAAATTGAAGTTCCTGAATTCTGAAACACCTTTAGATCTAAGAAATTGACTGTATTTGTATGTTTGATGTGATCCTCAAGCTTTAATTCAAAATGACACTCTGTATAGAAGCATTAAAAATATTCTCATGTAGCTGACATATTTTTACTTATCATTCAAGATTCACTTAAATGTCATTTAATCTGTGAAATATTTTCATATTCTTATAGTTAATAACCTCTTTCTGTGTGTTTCCACAACACTTGATTTAATGTTTAAAATACTTATAATGCTGTAATGTTTATAGACATTAGTTTGCATGATACCTCCATGATTAGATTATGACCTTTTCAATACCTTACATTTTTTATGTCATTGTCTAGTGACTAAGATGGTATTTATTATGCATTAAATATTCAGAAAATATTGAATAACCTTTTGCTAGTTAAACATAAGGTTAAGGCTTAAAACTGAAATGCAAAGAGAAAAAATATTGAGTAAAGCAGAACAGAACATCCAAGGAGTATGTAACAATTTTTAAATGTGTAACATTAATATAATTGGAATATTAGAAGGAAAAAAAAATAGAGAAGAAATATTTGAAGTAGTAATATCTGAGAAATTTCCAAAATTACTACAGATACTAGAGATTCAGATAGCTCAAGGAAGACCAAAATAGATAAATATTAAAAAAAAAAAAAAGGTTTCCACTTAAGCATATAATATTCATATGGGGGGAAAAAAAGACAAAGACAAAGACTTGAAAGAGGATAGGAATTCTGACTTTTCTTCAAAACCCAAGCAAACAAGTGAGATTATAGTGAAATGCTTAAACTGTTGAAAGAATATAAAATATCAACCTAGACTTCTGTATGCAATAGATTTATTGTTTAATTAAAAAAACAAACAAACATAAATGTGCTGTCATTGAGTCAATTCTGACATGTTGATACCATGTGTTTCAGATTAGAACCATGCTCCATAGGGTTTTTTTATGAATAGTGCAGGAGAAATAAAGATTTTATTAGACAAATAAAAACTGAGGGATCCTCTTTGCAAGAAATATGAAAAGAATCAATTGATGAAGAAAAGGCATTTAATAAAATCCAACACCCATTACTGATCAAAACTCTCAGCAAAATAGGAATATAGGGGAAATTCATCAACGTAATAAATGTCATCTATACAAAACCA
>NW_006922759.1:231830-232500 GCF_000298275.1 Orycteropus afer afer
CCAAAATGCACAAACAGCAGAAGAGAAACTACATGAATTTTGTTGTTAGGTGCTTTCCAGTAGTTTCCGACTCATACTGATCCTATGCACAACAGAACGAAACGCCACCCAATCCCGCGCCAGCTCCATGATCCCTGCTATACTTGAGCTCATCGTCGCAGCCACCATGTCAATCCATCTTGTTGAAGGCTTCCCCTCTTTTGCCGACAGTCCACGTAACCAACCATGACATCGTTCTCCAGGGAATGGTCGCTTCTGACAACATGACCAAAGTAGATGAGACAAAGTCTGGCCATTCTCGCTTCCAAGGAGCATTTTGGGTGCACTTCCTCCAGGACAGATCTGTTAGTTTTCTTAGCAGTCCATGATACTTTCAGCATTCTTCACCAGCACCACAACTCAAAAGCAACAACTCTTCTTCGGACTTCTTTATTCATTGTCCAGCTCTCACATGCATATGAGGTGATTGGAAATATCATGGCTTATGTCAGGCGCACCTTAGTCCTCAAGGAGACATCCTTGTTCCTCAGCACTTGAAAGAGTTACATTGCAGCCAACTTGCCCAGTGGTATACGTTATCTAATGCCTTGACTGCTGCTTCCATTGGTTTCGTTTGTAGAACCAAGCAATGTGAATTCTTTGACAACCTCAATCTTTTATCCATTTATCA
>NW_006922759.1:232600-233289 GCF_000298275.1 Orycteropus afer afer
AAATCTTACCAGGGACACAAATGACCTCTACAAAGAAAACTATAAAAAACTGCTTCAAGAAACCATAATAGATCTACATAAATGGAAGAACATCCCATGCTCGTGGAAAGGAAGATTGAACATTGTGCAAATGTCAGTTCTACTCAAAGCAATCTATACATTCAATGCAATCCCAATACAGATCCCATCAACATTTTTAAGGATATGGAAAAAACAATCACTAACTTTATAAGGAAAGGAAAGGGACATCAGATAAGCAAAAAACTATTGAAGAAGAAGAACAAAGTAGGAGGTCTCACACTGCCAGATCTCAAAACCTACTATACAGCCACAGTAGTCAAAACTGTCTGGTATTGGTACAAAGACAAACACATAGACCAGTGGAATAGAACTGAGAACCCAGAAATAGATCTACTGACCTATGGTCAACTGATCTTTGACAAAGGACCTAAATACTGTAAATGGGGAAGAGAATGTTTAATAAATGGTGCTGGCAAAACTGGACGTCCATTTGCAGAAAAATGAAACAAGATCTGTACCTCACACCATACACAAAACTAACTCTAGATGGATCAAAGACTTCAATGTGAAACCTAAAACTATAAAGTTTCTCAAGGAAAAACTAGGGGCAAATTTAAGGGGCCTAATATATATGGGCTCAAGTATAGCAGGGATTGTGGGGCTGGCAC
>NW_006922759.1:234127-236225 GCF_000298275.1 Orycteropus afer afer
CTAATGCCTTGACTGCTGCTTCCATTGGTTTCGTTTGTAGAACCAAGCAATGTGAATTCTTTGACAACCTCAATCTTTTATCCATTTATCATGATGCTGCTTATTGGTCCAGTTGTGAGGATATTTGTTTTCTTTATATTGACATGTAATCCATATTGCAGACTGTATTCTTCAATTTTCATGAGTAAGTGCCTCAAGTCATCCTCATTTTCAGCAAGCAAAGTTGTGTCGTCAGTGTATCACAGGTTATTAATGATTCTTCCTCCAATCCTGATGCCATGTTTTTCTTCATATAGTCTTGGTTCTGGGATTATTTGCTTAGCATATAGATTGAATAAGTAAGGAGAAAGGATACAACCCTGATGCACTCCTTTCTTGATTTTAAACAATTCAGTTTCCCCTTGCTCTGTTTAAATGACAGCCTCATGGTCAATGTACAGGTTCCTCATTAGTACAATCAATTGTTTGGGAATTCCCATTCTTCTCAATTTTATATACAATTTGTCATGATCCACACAATCACATGCTTTGTATAGTCAAGAAAACATCTGTTCTGTTTACCTAGTGCTGTTCTGACAAGAAATATACCACAAATGGGATGACCTTAACAAGCAAGAGTTTATTCTTGCTATTTGGAGGCTTTAACTCCAAGTTCAAACTGCCAGGCTCTTGGGGTTGGGTGAAAGCCCCTCAACCTTGGAATCCAGCTCTGCCTCCTGCTCCTGGCCCACTGGAGCTAGAGGCATTTCTTCACTCAGACAGCTGCTGTCAGCTGAGGCTGCCAAGCCTAAGGCTGACACGTAAAAAGGCACAGTCCCAATGTTACCAAACCACACGGCAGGCCATTAACTTAAGTTGATTGTAAGTCCCAAGGATGGAAGAGCATAGCAGGCTGCTGAGCAATGAGACAGCTACATGCAGGGTCCAAGCATGCCATAGGCTACAGACCATTTCCAAAGCTGCTTCTTATATACCAGAAGCAGACCACATACCCAAAGGAAGCTACTCAGCTGCATCTTGTAGATTCCACCATGGAGTTGATTACCAGTCTCATCATGGGGAATACTGCATCCAGTTGCCCAGCCACTCAAACAGGGACAGCCAAGTTAACACACAAATGCAACTACCACAACATCTTTCTGGTATTCTTTGCCTTAAGCCAAGATCTATCTGACAGCAGCTATGATATCCCTTGTTCCATGTCCTCTTCTGAATCCAGCTTGCACCTCTGAAAGTTCTCTGTCAATATACTGCTGCAATCGTTTTTGAATTATCTTCAGTAAGATCTTACTTGTATGTAATATTAATGATATTTTTCAATAATTTTCCCCACTTCCCCGCCTTGCCTCTTTGGAATGTGTCCTGGGTTCCCTCACTTTTCCACCTTGCCACTTGTAGGGCAGGACATGGGTTCCCTCCCCTCACCAGGATCCCTGCGGCTGACTCCTTGCTCTGTCCCTGTTCCCCTTGCCTTTTACTGTCCTTTCCCCTGCTTTTCTGCCTTGTCGTTTTGGGGCATGGCTTGGATTCCCTCATTTTCCCACTTTGTCACTTGTGGAGTGTAGCCTGGGTTCACTCCCCTCACCTGGATCCCTGCAACTGACTCCTCCACTAGATAAATGGGATCATATAAAAATTAAATTGTTATGTGCTTTCAAAATCTTCTCCAAAAGAGTCAAAAGAGAACCTACAGATTGGGAAAAAATATTTGGCAATGACATATCTGACAAGTGACTTATCTCTAGAATTTATAGAAAATGACAACACATCAATAACAAAAAGACAAATAATCCAATTAAAAATTGGGCAGACGACACGAATAGACATTTCACCAAGGAGGACAGTCAGGTGGCCAAAAAACATATGAAGAAATGCTTATGAACACTAGCCATTAGAGAGATGCAAATCAAAACAAAAATGAGATACCAATGCACCCCAGCACTAGTAGCAAAGCTCAAGAAGACACAAAATAGAGTTCTGGCAAGATGGTGGACTAGGCACAAAGACTGCACAGGCCCTCTTCAACAAAGAAAAGGGAAACCAATTAACCCAGACACAGAAGATAATCTTGGACCCCTTAGCCTTGAAGGAAAGGATG
>NW_006922759.1:238363-239347 GCF_000298275.1 Orycteropus afer afer
AAGATAAAAGTTGGAAAAAGATATATCAAGCAAATGGCAACTCTAAGAGAGCAGGAGTGGCAATATTAATTTCTGATCAAATTGACATTAAGACAAAAATCACCATACGAAACAAGGAAGGACTTTATATAATTATGAAAGGATCAATTGAACATGAAGGCATAGCCATAATAAATATCTATGGACCTGATGAAAGAACTCCAAAATACATAAATCAGATATTAAAAGAGTTGAAAGGCAAATAGATGACTCCACAGTCATAGTGGGAGACTTTAATACACCACTTTCTTTGAAAGATAGACCAACTGGAAAGACACTCAACAAAGATGTAGAAGAGCTAAACAATACAATCCACCAACTTGGCTCATAGCCATCTACAGAGCACTTCACCCAACAGCAGCACAATATACATTCTTCTCCAGTGCACATGGAATATTTTCCATGATAGACCATACGTTAGGCCATAAAGGAAGACTTAATAAATTTTAAAACATTGAAATACTGCAAAGCATCTTCTCAGATCATAATGCTGTCAAATTAGAAATCAACAGTAGGAAGATCAACAGGAAAAGTGTAAACACATGGATTCTGAACAACACCCTCCTTGAGAAAGACTGGGCAAGAGAAGAAATCAAAATTGAAATTTGAAAATTTCTTGAATTAAAAGAGAATGAAAACACAATATACCAAAATCTTGGAACACAGCAAAAGCAGTGATCAGAGGCAAATTTATAGAAATACATGCACACATCAAAAAAGAAGAAAGAGACAAAATCTACATGTTAGACCAACATCTCCCACAATTAGAGAAAAAGCAGCAAGAAAAGCCTACAGTCACCGGAAGAAAGAAAATAATCAAGATTCGAGCAGATACCCAGAGCCACCAAGTAGTTGAAACTGCGGGCTTGGGACCATAGTCACAGGGGACACGAAGCTCAATTGGCATAACACACTATACAAAACATTGTTCCACCTCCTACTTTG
>NW_006922760.1:0-1144 GCF_000298275.1 Orycteropus afer afer
AATGTGGTATCAGGATTCGAGGAAGGCTCATTAACAACCTGTGATACACAGATGACACATCTTTTCTTGCTGAAAGTGAGGATGATTTGGAGCACTTCCTGATGAAGATTGAAGACTACAGTCTTCAATATGGATTATGCCTCAACATAAAGAAAACAAAAATCCTCACAACTGGACCCATAAGCAGCATCACAATAGATGGAGGAAAGACTGAAGTTGTCAAAGACTTCATATTACTTGGTTCTACAGTCAACACCAATGGAAGCAGCAGTCAAGACATCAGAAGATGTATTGCATTGGGCAAATCTGTTGCAAAAGACCTCTTTCAAGTGCTGAAGAGCAAAGATATCTTCTTAAAGACAAAGATGCACCTAACCCAAGCCATGGTATTTTCAATTGCCTCCTACGCATGTGAGAGCTGGACAATGGATAAGGAAGACTGAAGAAGAGTTGATGCTTTTACATTGTGGTGTTGGTGAAGAATGCTGAAAGGACCACGGAGTGCTAAAAGAACAAACAGATCTGTCCTGGAAGAAGTGCAGCCAAAATGCTCTTTGGAAGTGAGAATGGCCAGACTTTTTCTCACCTACTTTGGTCATGTTGTCAGAAGGGACCATTCTCTGGAGAAGTATGTCATGCTTGGTAAAGTGGAGGGTCAACGAAAGAGGGGAAGACCATCAATAAGATGGGTTGACACGGTGGCTGCAGTGATGGGATCATGTATAGTAGGGATTGTGAGGCTAGCGCAGGACCTGGCAGTGTTTCGTTCTGTTGTACATAAGGTCATTGTTGTACATAAGGTCACTAAGAGTCGGAGACGACTCAATGACACATAACAAAATAACATCAAAACATCTTTCTGAAATTCTTTGCTTTTAGCCAAAATACATCTGATATCAGCAATGATATCCCCCATTCCATGGTCTCTTCTGACCCAGCTTGAATTTCTGGAAGTTCCCTATCAACACACTGCTACAATTATTTTTGAATTATCTTCAGCAAAATTTTACTTGTATGTGCTATTGATGATATTGTTTGATAATTTCCACATTTGGTTGAATCACCTTTCTTTTCTTTTCTTTTTTTTTTATTTATTAGGATTTGGGTGAAGATTTACAGAGTAAATTCACTTTTCATACAGCAG
>NW_006922760.1:2228-3776 GCF_000298275.1 Orycteropus afer afer
ACAACTCATCTGGTCATCCCACAACATGCATATGATGCAATTGAAAATACCATGGCTTGGGTAAGGCACACCTTAGTCTTCAAAGTGATATCTTTGTTCTTTAACCCTTTAAAGAGGTCTTTTACAGCAGATTTGCCCAGTGCAATATGACATTTGATTTCTTGACTGCTACTTCCATGGTTGTTGATTGTAGATCAAAGTAAAATGAAATCCTTGACAACTTCAATCTTGTCTTCATTTGACATGAGGTTGCTTATAAAGCAGCTATGAGAAAATTTCATGTGAAAAAATTTTGTGACTCGCATTCTATTCCTACTGAACAGTGCTGGTGTAGGAGCCATGAGGGCCAAAATGATGATAGTGTGGGTCTCCAAACATTATGAGAATTTTAGTATAAAAGGGAGAGAAATGGAGGGAAGGAATAGACCTAAAAGTAGCTAAGAGAAGGCAGAGTGACAGTGAGACTGAAAAGTAGAGGCACACAGGACTATGAAAGTGAAGAGGAGAGAGGAATTATGGGATTGTACTTTATTTGAAGAGAGCTCTCTCTGGTAGTGCAATGGTTAAGCATGAGTGCTAACCAAAAAGTCAGAGGTTCAAACCTACCCAGTGGCTCCACAGGAAAAAGACCCAGAGATCTGTTCCCATAAAGATTATAGCTTCAGAAACCCTACAAGGCATTTGTACTCTAATAAGAATTTAACATCAGTTTGATACTATCAGACAAACTCTAGACTTTATTTGGATTTCTGTATTTTTACTACTGCAGTCGGTCTCTGGGTGGCTGAAATCATTTGCACTTATCTACTAACCTAAAGGTTGGTGGTTCGAACCTACCCCGGGGCACCGTGGAAGAAATTCCTCGTGATTTGCTTCAGTGAAGATTATAGCCTCAAAAACCCTACGGGGCATTTCAACTCTGTCACGTGGGGTGACTATGAATTGGAATTGACTCCATGACACCTAACAACCATATTTGCTCTGCTCTTACACAAGATACCACCCTGCTGGGTTTGGTTGTCATTTTTTCTCACCAATTTGCACATTATCACAATAGGCTTTTGCTGACTGTTGCACAGAAACCAGGGAAAACTCTATCAAACCTGGTCTCCAAGTTGTTACTATCCCAAAATGCTCAGAGAACAAGAGAAAATCTTGTTTTTGTTTCCTGCCTATGGCATTAAGACTGGATCAAGGGACAAGATGATATAAATTCCACCCATAAAGTATTATGGCTTGACTCTCCCCAGCCCCTTGTAAAATGACAAATTATTGTTCACAATGCAATCTCTTAAATTAGCTAAGTAGTCTTTCAAATAAACATTTTGAGAGATGGTTCCCTCAGGTGCCTATATATTCCTCTAATCCTTTAATGAGTATATCTGTGTGATTTCATACAATTGGATAACAAAAGAACACTGTCATGTGTGGCAGGCACGGCTGGGGTGGGCTCAGTATACATCTACTTTGTAATTCCAGCTTCATGATGATCTCGTGTGAGACCTACAGGCCGTGAGCAGAATTTCCCCTTTAAGAACCCAATTATCT
>NW_006922760.1:3876-4905 GCF_000298275.1 Orycteropus afer afer
TAGTCCCCTTCTTCCTTACTAGCAGACCCTGCTTTTGCTGGAGGAAGCAATATGGATGGTTAAAACTATATTCCTCTGCCTCTTTTGTTGACAGGATGTCTGCATGACCCAGTTCAGGCCAATGACATATAAGTAGAAGTTGTTGGGTAGGACTTCTAAGAGAGCTCTTTAAAGAAGACACAAGAACAGACTTGGGTAGGGGACTGTTAAGAGCCTATTTTTGTGGTGTAGTGTTCAAACCCACCAGCTACTCCTCAGAAGGAAGACTAGGCAATCTTCTTCCGTAGAGATACAGCCTTGGAAACCCAAGGAGAGGTCGCTGTGAGTTGCAATCGACTCCAGAGCAGTGAGTTTGGTTTGGAAAAAGATGTGTTAAAGTCCTAATCCCTGGTACCTGTCAATGTGACCTTGTTTGGAAATATCATCTGTATAGGTGTAATTAGTTAAGTTAACGTGAGGTCATACTGGAGTAGGGTGGACCTTAATCCAGTATCACTGGTGTTCTTATAAGAAGAGGAAAAGAGGCACAGACACAAACAGACACACAGGCAGAAGTCCATGTGAAGACGGAGGCAGAGATTGGACTGTTGCTTCAACAAGCCAAGGAACAATGTGGAGTGCCAGCAACACCAAAAGCTAGGAGAGAGGTCTAGAACAGCTTCTCCCTCAAAGCCCTCAACAGTGATCAACTTTGTCAGCACCTTGACTTGGACCTCTGGCCTCCAGAGCTGTGAGAGCATACATTCTTATTGTTTTAAACCATAATCTGTTATGGTAACCCTAGGAAACTAATGCACACACCCTCTCCCCATTGCTCTCTGCCCACTCCTCTTCCTGCCTGGAATGCAGACACAGTGCTGAAGGGAAGCAGCCATTTTATGATCTGAATAATACCACACACTAAGGAAGGAAGGGAGCTGTGGTAGCATTGTGACTAAGGCACTTGACTGCTAACCAGAAGGCTGGCGGTTCAAACCCACCAGCCACTCATCGGAAGGAAGATGGGGCAATCTACTTCTGTAGTGATAC
>NW_006922760.1:5350-8392 GCF_000298275.1 Orycteropus afer afer
TGTTTAAGCCACTGATGTGAACAGTTTTTTGTAACTGATATATTATTAGTTGACTGGTGGCTTTGTGTACCCAACTGATGATTCCAGATTGTTGGTTATTAGTTTTCGCTAAATGTGTTGCTGTTTTGATTGCCTAACAAACCAACACTGATGGCATTTTCAGTGTTAATCATCACTGCCAAATGAACCATATAACCTAAAAGAATAAAGCATTTAAGCTATAACAAAAACAGGTCATACTCGACACGACCAGTGATTTTTCTAGTCCAGTGTCATTGCTTGTTTGTTTGTTTGTTTTTCTACCTCTTTCAGTGGTATAGGATTGTCTTGTGTGTGTAAAGAGTTCTCTAAAGTTTGGTTGCATTTTTCCAAAATAAATTGAAAATCTTTAATCAAAGTCCTCAACAAATGCTCAAGCTCACTGCCATCGAGTCGGCCCCAACGGGCTCCTAGGGCTTCCAAGGAGGTATCACTGCGGAAGTAGATTGCCCAAATGGAGAACCCAAATATTTAAGCTTTTAACAAATTGTACTTATTGAAACCACCACCTACCTGTCAATGTTTCATTCTGTGGTGGCTTGCATGTTGCTATGATGCTGAAAGCTATACCACTGGTATTTAAAATACCACCAGAGTCACTCATGGTGGACAGGTTTCAGTACAGCTTCCAGACAAAGACAGACTAGGAAGAAGAACCTGGTTACCTACTTCTGAAAATCAGCCAATGAAAACGTATGGACCACAGCAGAATATTGTCTGATAGAGTTGAAAGGCACTATATAATCACCGTAACAATGGACTCAAACATGCCCACGATCAAGAATATAGCACAGGACCAGGCAACATTTCAAAAGGTCACCATGAGTTGGCACCAACTTGACAGCAGCTAACAAAAAAACAACTGAAATCAAGTCTGTGGACAATTCATTAAGACAAAGTTCCAAATGCAAGAGAGAAACTAAACAAAATAAATTATGAGAGCTCAGAATGCATACAGCATTTAATTTTGAGATTCTCTCATTGTGTTTTGGTATATCTTGACTTGCAGGAAGAATATTCGAACTCCATTCATTGGATAAATTCATATATTCTGCATTTAGATTGAAATTGAACTAGCCAACAATGTTGCAGCATCTAAATTTGATGACACATTCAAAAGATTTGAAAAGGAGACAACTCTTCAGATAAGTTTTGTCTTGTAGAAATAATTGTTGAAGAAAGATACCTGCAGGGAAACTAGAGTACCAGAAATGGAACAACCAGAAGGTGATTGATGAGAATTTTGACACATTGTGAAAAATGCAACTAATGTCACTGACCAATTTCAAACAAAATTGTCAAATGGAAACTTAATTGGCTGTGGAAACTTTCACTAAAAACACGGTAAACTATTATTGAAAAATGAAAGCAAAATGACAGTGCCTGCATACAGTTGTTTGGGTTTAAATATTTACACATTTCAATATTCACAAAATTAGAAATGAAAATATCTTCCAGTGAGCAGAACTTGCTCCCAATCTGTAGAGAGAACAATTTCTCAATGAAAAACATGATAATGTAGAGTAAAAGAGTTGATTGGTGTGTCAACAGTTTCAAATCATCAATCATAAAGATACAACTTTAAAGAAAATTGCAGCCAATCTTATGGAAAATAATTAATAAAACAACATTTTAAAAATATACCCTTAAAAAAACAGTGACACGGTCTTAGAGAAAGATATAGCTAAAGAACTAATAAAAAGGTATAAATATACACAATAATTATTCTTCTGTTATTTTTTAACATCAACATTATTGATATAAAATGTTTTGATTTTGCTTTAATGTCTACATATGTATTACTTTTATTCTTGTAATTTTTAGTTTTAATAAAACTATTTTAAAGAACTATAGCATAGCCAATTTTATAAAAAGACCAAAATTGTTGGTCAATGATCAGTATTTCATTTATTTTAGGCCTTCCTCCTTTCACTTAGAAAGTGTCCTGGTTTGGACTCTAAGTTATGTAGTTATCCTAGTTATAATTGCATGATTTATGTTTCCACAGGACTTTCTGATATAATTGTATAAAAATAGTAGAAGCACTGGTGGCTTCCTGAGAGGGGCAGAAGAGATGCTCAAATTTGCACCCACGACAAAATATCTTCTTCTTTTTTTTTTTTTTTTTGCCTGGTAGCTTCAAGGAGCAGGGTTTTTGCTTTGTTTTGGGCTTAAAACAATAAATTTATTGTCTCACAGTTCTGGAGGCTAGAAGTCCAACATCATGGTGTTAGTAGGGCTGTGCTCTCTGGGGGCTGTAGAGGAAGGTTTTTCTTGCCTCTTCCCTGCCTCTGGCGGTAGCTAGCAATCTTTCATGTTGCTTGGCTTACAGATGCAGCACTCCAATCTCTGCCTCTGTTGTCATATGGCTGTCTTCACTCAGTGGTTTTTATAAGAATACCAGTCCTACTGAATTAGGGCCTACCTTACTGCAATATGACCTCACATCTTCAAAGATGTGTAACTCACATCTTCAAAGGCCCTGTTTCTAAATAAAGTCACATTCATACATACCAGGGGTCAGCATTTCAACATATTTTTTTGGGGGGACACAATTCAACTCGAGGAGTGGTTTTTGACGCAATGTTATTCTGTTAATGATATATATCAGTCCTCCTCACTATAAAACCAAAAACCAAACTCACTGCCTGCCCTCAAGTCGATTCCAACTCATAGCGACCCCCACTGGGTTTCCAAGTCTGTAAATCTTCATGGAAGCAGACTGACTGCCCCATCTTTCTTCTGTGGAGCAGCTGGTGGGTCAGAACCTCTGATCTTTTGGTTAACAGCCAAATGCCTTAACCACTCCATACTAATGATGCTCTAATAGGGATTCTCACCTCTGAGTACCCAAGAGCTCCTTCCATGAAGGTTGGTACGCATAATACTTGCCCTGGTATAGACCCTCAGCTTCTCCCAAACAGTCACACCCAACAGGATCCACTCATATTTTTCACTTGGATCAATCCCTAAACCACAAAAGCCACTTAGAAAAAGCCAATA
>NW_006922760.1:8706-9537 GCF_000298275.1 Orycteropus afer afer
TCACATTAAGTAAAAAAACAATAAAACCTTGTTATTGATTTACAAATAGGGAAGTGCCTTTCTATATTACTTAATGACTTTTTAACTGAACATTTTACTGTCAGATCAATTATTATTTTTGTTTGTTCTTATTAAGGCCCAACTACAATTATTTCCTGGCATGAGGGAGGCTGCTGCATAATACGTTATAAATGAGCTGGCCCAGATTACTGTAACGGGAGGGGTGAGGCATGCCTTCCTAATTCTATTGTTTCTATTTTCACAATTGTAATGGTCATTTAGGAGCCATGGTGGCACACTGGTTAAAGCACTCAGCTGCTAACCAAAAGGTCAGCAGTTCAAACCTAGCAGCTGCTCCATGGGAGAAATATGTAGCAGTTTGCTTCCATAAAGATTACAACTTTGGAAATCCTATGGAGCAGTCTACTCTGGCCTGTAAGATGGCTATCAGAACTCACTGTCATTGAGTCGATTCCAACTCATAGTGATCCTCATTGGGTTTCCAAGGAAACCTAGTTCCATGGAACTAGGTCACCTCATCTTTCTTCCCATGGAGCAGCTGGTGGGTTCGAACCATTGACCTTTTAGTTAGCAGCCAAATGCCTTTACCACTGCACCACCAGAGCTCTTTACAGGGTGTCTAGGAGTTGGAACCCTGAGAGCAGTGGGTTTGGTTTTTGGGATTTGGAACAGTCATTTATGTTTCTGTGGCTTCTACTCAAGAGTCTTTCCATTCTCATGATCATATCAATTGATGCAGAAAAGGCATTTGATAAAATCCAACAACCATTTCTGATCAAAACTCTCAGCAAAATAGGAATAGAAGGGACA
>NW_006922760.1:12782-14562 GCF_000298275.1 Orycteropus afer afer
TAGATCACCTCATCTTCTTCCCATGGAACAGCTGGTAGGTTTGAATTGCTGACCTTCTGGTTAGCAGCCAAATGTCTCACCCTCTATGCCACCAGAGCTCCAAGAGTAATGCAAGATGCCCTAAAATCTCAGAGGTTTCAACAACCAACTTTGATTTCTTTTTTCCTCAAATGAAGTCCAGTCAGCAGGCAGTTGGGGAAGTAGGTTGGGTCTCTGCTCCACAGAGTATACTAGGAACTTAGGCTGAACAACACTGTGCATCTTAAAGAACCACGTGGGGGTTTTAATGCACCAGGCCTGAAAGTACTCCACCCAAGTCCACTAGCCTCAGCTCAGTCTTACCTAACTGTACCTAACTGCAAGGGGAGCTGGGAAATGTAGTCCAAATGTATGTCCTGGAGGAAAGAAGACGAGTATGGTAAACACCCCACTAGTCTTTGCTACAGAGTAATTAGACAGTCACTGTAGTCATTGGAAACTCAGACCAAGCTGAATGAAAGCTTTCTAAGGAATAAATCTTGACAGTATAAGCCCACTGCCAAATACACATCATGAGTACTTGTTAAATTCTGCAAATTACCATCACTTACCAGGGAAAATGATTATTCTATTTTAAGAAGTAGTAACATAACTGGGTAGTACAGTTTGTGTTCAACTACTAACCTAGAGGTTCATGGTTTGAACTCACTCAGTGGCACCACGGAAGAAAGGCCTTGTAATCTGCTTTGGTAAAGGTTATATCCAAGAAAACTTTATTACACACAAGGACACCGTGAATCTGAATTGACAGCAACAGGAACACAATTGTATATGGGAAGTTCAGTGACAGAATTCTTGCCTTCCACACCAAAGACCACAGTTTGATACCCAGTCAATGCATCTCATGCGTAGTCATCATCTATCTGTCCATGTAGGCTTGTATGTGGCCATGATGCTAAATAGTTTTCAGCAGAGGCTTCAGACTAAGATGGACAAGGAAGAAAGACCTGGTGATCTACTTCAGAAAATCAACCAATGAAAACCTATAGATTGGAGGGTTATAGATATAGATTTAGATAGATCGATATAGGTCTACCTCTCTATCTATCTAGGAGCGCTGGTAGCATAGTGCCTAAGGCATTTGACTGCTAACCACAAGGCTGGTGGTTCAATCCCACCAGCCACTCCTCAGAAGGAAGATAGGACAATCTACTTCCATAGTTATACCACCTCAGAATCCCAAGGAGGGGTCACTATGAGGCAGAGCAGACTCGATAGCAGTGAGAGTGATCTATCTATCTATCTATCTATCTATGTATCTATCTATCTATCTAGATATATACACCAAAGATTATTAGTGGTTACCAGAGGTAGGAAGGAGGGGGAAACGGGGAGCTTTTGTTTGGAGGGCATTGAGTTTATGTTAATAGTGGAGGAATATTTTGGAAAAGGATAGCAATAATGGTGGCATAACATGAAAAATATCATCAGTGTCCCTGAGCTGTAAATGTGGAAGTTGTTATGTTGGTGAAGGTCTTGTTGTGTATGTTTTCACTACAATAAAAGTAAAAACAAACAAGAAAAAAAACCCTACAGATCACAAAGGTCTGCTCTGCAACTGATCATTGGGAAGGGGCAGGACTGAGCAGCTTTTCATTCCATTGAGCACCATGAGTTGGGGGTCAACTCGACAGCGGTGAACAACATAACCTGCAGATTCTGTTCAGAAACTGAAGAACTTTCCTCTGAAAAGAATATGTGATTCAAACAGATCCTCTTTTATTTTCCTATTTTGGGATGT
>NW_006922760.1:16294-19200 GCF_000298275.1 Orycteropus afer afer
GGGTTTGAACCGCCAGCCATCTGGTTAGCAGGCAACTGACTTAGCCACTATGCTACCAGAGCTGCCTTGGAAACCCAATGGGGGCCACTATGAGTCTGAATTGACTCAATGGCAGTGGGTTTTTTGGTTTTAGCCAAATGAGGCAGCAGCAAACAGAGTTCAAAGATTGTCATTGTTTGGGTTCCCTGCCCCTGTATGTGTAGCTTCATATTCCTTTGTGTTAATGTACTTGTGAGCATCTACTAATCTACATGTACATGGTAAAAAGAGTTGCTGGGTGGTGCAAACGGTTATGTGTATGACTACCAACCAAAAAGTTGGTAGTTCTAACCTACCCAAAGGCGTCTCAGAAAAAAAGTCTGGCGATCTGCTTCTGAAATGTCACAGACTGGAAAAACCCATGGAGCCTGATTCTACTCTGACACAAATGCAGTCACCATGAGTTGTAATCCACTCAATGGCAACTAGTTTGGTTTTTCATTTTAGTGGTAAAAATATTGAGAGCATCTGTATTCATGAATCTCTGTCCTCATAAATCATGACTATATTGGTAGAGCTTATTCCAAAATTGTCTTCGTAAAATGCTTTAAGTGATGGAAAAGGAAAATCATATAATCCAAATTCGCCTTTTAAGAAAATTTTTTAGCCAAATTTAAGTTACCTACATGGAGCTCTGGTAGCACAATGCCTAAGGCACTTGACTGCTAACCAGAAGGCTGGTGGTTCAAACCCACCAGCTACTCCTTGGAAGGAAGATGGGGCAAGCCTACTTCCGTAGTGATACTGCCTCGGAAACCCAAGGAGGAGTCACTATGAGTTGGGTCTGACTCAACAGCACATAACAACAACAACAACACATGTTAGTTCATTTATTCCTTCATTTTTTCATTTCTCCTCTCAGAGTTTCAATTAATCATTCACGAATATGACTACTTTCATCCTTTTCCTTAACTTAAACATATCTACATAAACTGGGGTTCTTTTTGAGGAACAAGAAGATTCTAGCTCCATGGACAAAAAGCTACAAGCAGGAAATTCTTATGACTCTTTGAGTAAGTTGTATTCATGAGTTATACTTGCACTTGAAGTAAAGATACCTCTATTCATTCATTTATTCATGCATCTGCTCTGTAAGTATTTATTGAGTATGTACTATGCTCTGGGCATTGTCCTAGGTACTAAAGACCTTGTGGTGGACAAGATAGGAAAAGTTTCTGCTATCATGGAATTTACATTCCAGCAGGGAAGGTACTCAATAAACAGATGAATGCACATACATGTGAATTATATCACTGGCAAGCTGATTTTGTGACGTTTCCTGCCTCAATAATAGCTCCATGTAAACCAGGCTCTATCTCTGCCCTTGTAACATTCAGCACTTAGAGAAAAATCCTACTGTTGGTGGATAAGCGTGGCAGAGAAGCAAAAGAGAAGAGTGGTAAATTAAGGATTGGAATACAAACATAAGTGCTGCATTTTGCCATTATTTTGTTATATTATTTGTGATGGCTAATTTTGTATCAACTCGGCTAGGCTATGGTTCCAAATTGTTTGACCAAACAGTTTTATTGCTGTCAGAGAGTAGTTACATGTGATTAAATCAGTTACCCTTGGGTACAGCAGGTTACCATCCATAATGTAATCTGATGTAATGTAGTCAATCAATCCGTTGAAGGCCTTAAGAGCAAAGAAGGAGTTTCCTTAGAGTGTGCTCTGCCTCCAGACTATACATACAGGAAATCCTCAGGTTACTAACATCCTGCTTGCTCTTTAGTGTTCTGTAAATTTGCCCTTTCTTTGAAACAATTGAACTAACCCCTGTTGTTGTTGTTGTTATTGTTGTTATGTGCCGTCTAGTTGGACCCAACTCATAGTGACCTCTCCTTGGGTTTCTGAGGCAGTATCACTATAGAAGTAGATTACCCAACCTTCCTTCCAAGGAGTGGCTGGTGGGTTTGAACCGCCAGCATTCTGGTTAGCAGTCAAGTACCTTAGGCACTATGCTACCGGAGCTCCTACTCACAACAAATTCCATCACAATCACCTTCACTTGCTGCACATTCAGCTTTTAAATCCTTGAAAAAGCATTGAGCCTTTTCTTGCACTAAAAAACCAAACCCAAACCTGCTACTGTAGAGTTGATTTTGACTCACTGTGATCCTGTAAGACAGAGTAGAAATGCCCCATTAGAGATTATAAGGCTGTAATCTTTACAGAATCAGACTGCCATATCTTCCTGTCATGGGGTGGCTGGTGGGTTCAAACTGCCAAGCTTCCATTTAGCAGCCAAGGACTTAACCACTGCACTGCCAGAGTTCCTTTCTCGCTCTAACGTAAGGCTAAATAAGTACCGTATGCATCTCTTCTGACTTACCTACAAACTCAACTTAAAGCCAGTTAACTGATGTATTCATAACCCAGGGACTGTCTGTAGACATTTTGGTAGAACTCTCACCTCACTCTTCACTCATCTCCTTGCCTGACCTACAGTTTTGAGGATGTAAGCCTTCAGGAGTCTCAGCCTGTTGCCTGGCCTACAAATTTTGGACTTGCCAGCCTCCACAATCATGCAAGCCAATTCTTTGAAGCAAATCAATCTCTCTCTCTCTCTCTCTCTCTCTCTCTCTCTCTCTCTATCTATCTTGCTCTCTGAACACACACTCATACACACATATATACACACACATATCACTGGTTCTGTTTCTCTAGAGAACCCTAAGACATTATTTTAAAATTACATTCCTCCCTTCCTCACCCAAAACAAGCCTCCAGGGTCCCAAGTTATTGCTGTTGAGTTTTTTATTTTCTTCCCATTCCATGAACACAAATCTCTAGAATTCTAAACAGCCTGAGAGATCCTCTGGTCTCACCACATTATTTTACAAATGAGGAAAGTTAGATTCAGA
>NW_006922760.1:19382-20267 GCF_000298275.1 Orycteropus afer afer
CTTGTTTGAAGTCCCCAGGCGAGCACAAGAGTGAATAACAATCCACTTTATAGTACTAATGGGAAAATATTGGCAGATTTGACTACAAGAAGTGCAACTTTGAAGTTGTCGAGTAGAAAATTGAAAAGTCTATTTGCAAAACCTTTTCTTTTCCTTCTTTCTTTCCATGTGTCTTTTAAGGAAGGAGTTACTTTTTTTCCCCCATAAAGTTGAGTAACTTTCTGACATAATCAGGAAACTGAATCTGAGCTGAAAAAGTGAAACCAAGACACCCAAGACAAGGAAATTACAATCAGTACAATCCTCCTAAACTCAAACCAACTGATGTTTTTCACAACACTCCTTTCATAATGAGTAAAATCTTCAATAATAACCTACAAAGTTAGTCAGGTAAGAGAAAATAAACCAATGAAAAGAAATACAAATTTCCAGTAAAAAGTGCTTTTTTTTTTAAACCTGTAAACATATCAGGAATTTTTCTAATGCTAATCCTCAAACGTTCATGGAGGTTGGGAAGAAGGTAGGAACAGTCATGCACTGCTGACTTGTGGGAGGATATATTTGTACAGCCCTTCTAGAAGGTACTCTTTCAGAAAGATATACCAGGACCACTGAAATGTTCATGCCCTTTGACTCAGAAACGCACTTCTAGAAATTGGTCTTCAGAAAATAATCAGAGATCCAATTAAAGATGTATATGCTAGGATACTCATCACTGTTCATGATGATTATACACTCACACACACACACACACATTAAAGCCAATAATAGAAAATGATTGAAGTCCATCAAATATGTTGTTGTTGTTGTTGTTATGTGCCGTCGAGTCGGCCCCGACTCATAGCGACCCCTCCTTGGGTTTCCGAGGCAGTATCACTACGGAAG
>NW_006922760.1:21154-23963 GCF_000298275.1 Orycteropus afer afer
TTTAAATTTTTTTTTGGAAAAAAAAATCCTTCAAAAGCTCACTTCAGTCTCTGGCATCAAATCAAACTCTTCACTTTCACTCTCAGGATTACACATAATGAACACCTCATTCTTTATATTTTTCATCAAGCACTCTTCACTTTAATTAGACCAATTTCTCCTGCATCCCTTAAATGCACCCTACTCATTTGCTCATTTTCTTGATTATCTGTGACACAAAAATAATTGCCTGTCTCAGAGGAGATGGTCCAATGAGATACAAGGTACAGTGTTTTTTAACTGCTAGGTCCACAAATGTTAGTTTTCCGTCTCTGTTGCCATACTTACCTTCTCTGCAGCTAAATTAAACCTACCCATGGTTCAAGTACAATCTTTGGGTGGTGCAAAAGGTTAACATGCTCAGCCACTAACCAACAGATTGGAGGTTCTAGTCCACCTAGACGTGCCTTGGAAGAAAAGCCTGGTAATCTGGTTCCAAAAAATCAGCCAATAAAAACCCTATGAATCACAATAGTCTTGATCTGCAACCAGTCATGGCGATGGCATATAATTCCATTCTGAACATATGGGGTTGCTATGAATTGGAATCAACTCAACAGAACAGCAACTATTTCTTTTGGTTTAAGTGCTAACTCATGAATCTCTTTTTCTATGAAATTGTGCCAACTTCTTCCAGGTGGTTTTGGGAGACAGTGACCCCCCACAACTTTGCCATCCTAATAAAACAAAGATTCATGTTGAAGCACAGTTTCTCAAAGTATTTTCCTTGGAACACTAATTCCACAAGATATGACATCAGTCAAGGTCATGTCAGGAAACAGATGGTACATTTGAATCGGAATTCAACTTGAGGAACATTTGAAAATGGGCTAGTCCTCAAGATGTACATAGAGTGTAGGAAAACCACAAGAGATTATGCAGTATTCTGCATGGTCTAGTAGCAGGTCTAGTAGAAGCAGGGAGCTGTCACCATCCCAAGGCTTAAAGGGGAAAAGGGAGAGAATAATTTATTAACCCCAGAATCTAGAAGAGAAAAACACTAGGGAGAAGGCTCAGATAGGAGTCAGGACTTTCTGTTCACAGACACAGTCAATTACAGGACACCAAGCAGAGTGGGACCCAGGGAATAAATACCCCAGCCTCATTGATCACCTCCCTCTGATTACCTCCTGGTAGGTCCCACTGGCCAAATCAACTCAGAAGCTCAAAGACAAAGGGACCTTGTTGATGAGGGCCATTCAGGTCAGCCTCCCTCCCAAGACACACAGCAGTGGAGGCGGGGGATTGAGGGTGGATCTGGAGGGACAGAGAGAAGACAGAAGCTATCCAGTACAGCTTGAATAACTATCTGTGAGCAAAAGTGTTCCATGGTAAAATCAATGTGAGAGACACTGAGTTAAACAAAGTTAAACCGTACTCAGAGTGACCCCTCCTTGGCTTTCTGAGGCGGTATCACTACAGAAGTAGATTGTCCAGCCTTTCTTCTGAGGAGTGGCTGGTGGGTTTGAACCACTAGCCTTCTGGTTAGCAGGCAATTGTTTCCTAATGATTGAAGAAAGGGTCATTCAGAATAGGAGAAGTGAGGTGTTCCTGGGCTCATGGGTTAATTGAGCCCATGAAGATGTGCACCAGAGGCAGGAAGTGGTAAACAGGCTTATGTTGCCAGAGTGGAATGTCCAAGTGAAGTGGGGCAGACAAGGGGGCCATTAAGTTGAGAAGCTTAAAAGCTGAGGATTTAAAAGTATATAAGTAGGAAGTTTACTTTTATTCAAGAGGAAATTGACAGTTATTCTGGCTTTTTAAAATGAGAGTGGCCTAATCAGAATAATAGTTGAAGAAAGCATTTGTGCTGCTACCTGTAGGACACATTGGAATAAAGACAAGCAACTGAAAAATACAGAAGTAGGCAAATGATGTACTATGGATCCAAGAGCACTATCGGTAATTATGGGATTTTGTTTGCAAAGAAACAAAAGCAGGGGAGCCAGGAAATATTCCAGAAGAAGAAGAAATGCTTAGTAGCAGGCTGGAAGTGGGAACAAAAGAAGGGAGATGATTCTAAGGTTGGAACGTTGAAAAATAATTACAATCCTGTTTCACTGTAATTAAAGCCTTGGCTACTCATGCAGTCCAATAGACTCCAAACACAATCAGATCCTTCATCCCAAACAAAATTTTGAAACTGACCTATCTGAGAGGCCAGAATGATGCAAGCCCCATTCATTCCATTGTGCCACTGGAAAGCCACTTCTTAGGATATTATAATAATTGAGAAGGAAATTGCAGAAGCTTCTTTAGGAAAAAGATCAGAAAAGAAGAAATTTGTAATGGGAAATAATCAGAGTAATAGAAGAAAATGGTGGAAGGATTGTGGTAATGGAAGGATTGTGGAAGGATGCAGTAAGAGAGTGCCTTTAATACAAGTAGTGCCACACCATTACTGCAACCCATGAGGAACTCCACACATCAGCAGGCAGAGAATCTGGAACCGTGGAAGCAATGCAATGTGCATTTTTGCCCCAAAGTGTTGGCCACCTACCTTGGCATATTACGATGGAAACATGGAAAGCTGTGTCCAGTTCTCCATCACAGCCTCCAACAAGGATGCACATAAAACCTCATTCTCTCCAACAATCCAACCCACTCAGAGCACAACCTGAGAAAAAGGTTCTGACCCATGTCATAGCCCAAAGGAATGGACACCGGCTTGGGAGTGAGAAGAAGCAGGCCCTTGCTCATTCGCTCGACTCTAGGAAACCATTTTACCTTTCTAAACCTGCTTCTGCGCCTTTAAAATGAAGATGATAAT
>NW_006922760.1:47315-49575 GCF_000298275.1 Orycteropus afer afer
ATACAACATAACCTGTGTCATCAAAATATAATTTAAATGAGTGAAATATTGTTCAGCATTTTGTGTGCTTAACTCTGCAGCCCTAAATGTGATTTTTGGATTGAAAAGGCACTTGACTTGTTTTGAAATGGTGTACTTCACGAATAGAGACTCCAAAATAATATCAAAGCAAACAATTTAATCAAGTTGACTTTTTAAAAATACAAAACCTCCCCATATCTGGTATCTTCTTTCTGTGGAATCTGGCACTTGATAGCACATATTATTATTTTATTTCAATTCATTATTCAAGGGAAGCTTTTGAAATCACTTTGATTACCCTGACAGCTGAAATGAAATTTTTACAAGGGCAGCATATTTGGAACCAAAGATCTGGTTGATACAATGAACGTAATGATGAAAATGATCTTATAACAACTCAGCTTAGCATACTGCCTTCATTTAAAATTTATATCAGATACAAATTTTTAAACACTTTTCCTCTATAAGAAAACAGTAGCTTTAAACTATTACTATGACTGCTAACCAGAAGGCTGGTGGTTCAAACCCACCAGGCACTCCTCGGAAGGAAGATTGGGCAATCTACTGCCGCAGAGATACCACTTTGGAAATCCAAGGATGGGTCACTATGAGTCAGATCGACTCGATGGCAGTGAGTTTGGTTTTACTGGCCAAGAGAAGTCCTAAAGCTTTGGAGATTTGGATAGTTCCCAGAATTCCAGAAAACTTTTGCCCAGCATTCATGTTAGAATTATTTTCAGAGGTTTGGAAAGGAAAGAAATTCTAGGAGCTACACAATTAAGAAATTAGCCTCCTTTCAGAATAGCAGTGTATCCCTGTAGGGACTTAATAAATTGTACTTGAACGTGTGAAAATACCCACTATAAAATGTCCCCTCTCTTAAAACTGTATCCTATCTGGGCACTGATACAGCACTGGTTGCAGGTTCAAACTGGCAATTAGATTTGTGACACACTACAGGCTTTAACCTCCAGGTACTTAGCTTTGTACAAGGATAAGGAAAGAAAAAAAAAAACTGCCATTGAGTCGATTCCAACTCACAGTGACCCTTTAGGACAAGGTAGAACTGCCCCATAGGCTTTCCAAGGTTGTCAATCTGCATGGAAGCAGACTGCCTCATCATCCTCCCATTGAGCAGCTGGTGGGGTCTAACCATCAACTTTATGGTTAGCAGCCTAATGTGTTAACCCCTTCACCATCACAGCTCATTTGTAGGAAGATAAAGGACAGGAAACAGCCAGCACAACATTTTCATGTCATCAGGATGTCTGTGGTAGGCAAAATCATGGTCCCCCATAGATGTCTATGTCCTAACTCCTAAGCCTGAGAATATACTACCTTTCATTGGAAAAGGGAAATAAGGTTGTAGAAAGAATTAAGGGAGACTTGGTGGTGCAGTGGGTAAGTTCTCAGCTGCTAACTGAAAGATCTGCAGTTCGAACCCATCCAGCAGCTCTGAGAAAGAAAGACCTGGCAATGTGCTCCCATAATGCTTACAGTCCAGGAAGCTCTCTGGGGCAGTTCTGTTCTATGGTATAGGGTAGCTATGAAGTGGAATTTACTCAGCAGGAGACAGCAACAATGAATGGACCTTAAAACAGAGAGAGAATCCTAAGTTATCCAGGTGGGCCCTAAGTAATCACAAGAGTCCTTAAAAGTAGAAGAGGGTGGCAGGAGCGGAGGTTAGATTACTCTATGTGAGAAGGCCACTGTGTCCATCCATGTCACTGAGGGTTTTCCTCTTTCTCACTGACCCTCTACTATAGAGATACAGGATCCCTGTTTCTCTCCCTCTCCACACAACTGCAGCAGCAAGACTGTCCTCTTCTGAATCTCCACAGTGGAGCAAAGAAAACATCAGCTCCCTAGTAGATAAGCATAAATCTGTTTTATAACTCAGTATATTACCAAAAGTAATCCGTGTTCCTTTGCTACTTCTACGCAAACACTTCTATTTATGCCCATAGAGGAGAAAAGTTACCTTTTAAAGGAAATAGCCATGGGAGGGAAAATACTAGCATTTTGAACAAGACATTTACATAACACCTATACAGACTGATGAAAACAGTATTGCTACCTATATGAGGATAATCAAGCCAAACAGGGGAGCTCTGCTGGCATAGTGCCTAAGGCATTTGACTGCTAACCAAAAGGCTGGTGGTTCAAACCCACCAGCCACTCCTCAGAAGGAAGGTTGGACAGACTACTTCCACAGTGATACTGCCTCGAAAACCCCAGG
>NW_006922760.1:49855-51591 GCF_000298275.1 Orycteropus afer afer
TCCAGGAAACAGGAATAAATAGAACTTATACTTCAACATATGCACGCACATTCACAAATATCCTGTGCTTTATTTACTTTTATGCTTTTCTCCCAACAAAAAGTGCTGCATTGCTTATTAGGGACTCTTAGCTTAGCCATGGTGGCATAATGGTTAAAGGCACAGCTGCTAATTCAAAGGTCAGCGGTTCGAACCCAGCCAGTGACTCCACAGGAGAAAAGACCTAGAGACCTGCTCCCACAAAGATAACAACCTAGGAAACCCCATGGGGAAGTTCTACTCATCACATGTGGTCGCTATGAATTGGAATCGACTCAATGGCAAACAATAACAACAACAACAACAAGCTTAAAAACGTATCTTTGAAGACAAGACCTCATTGTGAAAGACTCAAGGATTAGTACTCAATCTTGAAATACTTGGGAAAAGAAATTCACAAAAAGTTTACTCTACCCTCATAATTAAGCTGATTTGTAATAAAATTTAAATTTAAGATAAAAAAATTGCTAGAGTTCCAGCAATTATGAGTCTTGATTTTTTTTTTTTTTAAAAAAAATCACCGAAGATTCAATATCCTATAACAACTTGAAAAAAAAAAAAAAAATACCCATAGAGTTCTTGTCTATACTTATTTGGGGTTTTTCATTTTGTGCCCTTTAAAAACATTAGGTAGCTGGAAATTTTTTAAAATGTGCCAGTTTGACAAGATCTTCCCACCCTTGAGAATAGGACAAAACTGAATAAATTGTCAGCACTGAGCAGAAAGGAAGAGCCCTGGTTTCCCAACGGTTAAGCACTTGACTGCGAACCGAAAGGTTAGCAGTTCAAACATGTCAGCTGCTCTGCAGGAGAAAGGACCCTGTGACCTGCTCTGGTAAACATTTCCAGAGCAAACCCACTACTATTGAGTCTATTCCCACCTATAGTAATCACCATGGGGTTTCCAAGGCTCTACATCTTTACGGAAGCAGACTGCCTCATCTTTCTCCTTCATAGTGGCTGGTGGGTCTGAACCCGTGCCCTTTTGGTCAGCAGCCCAATGCCTTAACCACAGTGCCACCAGAGCACCTTCCTGGTAAAGATTGTTATTGTCATTGTTGTTGTTAGGTGCCATTGAGTCCACTCTGACTCGTAGTGACCCTGTACACAAAAGAACATAACACTGCCCAGTAGTGTGCCATCCTCACAATCCTTACTATACTTGTGCACATTGTTGCAGCCACTGAGTCAGTCCATCTTGATGAGAGTCTTCCCCTTTTTTTATGACCCTCTACTTTACCAAGCCTTGGAAGGAAGATGGGGCAATTGACTTCCTTAGTGATACTTCCTCAGAAATCCGAGGAGGTGTCACTGTGAGTTGGATCCAACTCAACGACAGTGAGTTTGAGTTTGACTTTACCAAGCATGATATCCTTCTCCAAGAACTGGTCCCTTCTGACAACAAGACCAAGGGAGATGAGATGAAGTCTGGCCATTCTTGTTTCTAAGGAGCATCCTGGCTTCACTTCTTCTAAGGCAGACTTCTTTATTCTGGCAGTCTCTGGTATTTTCAGTATTCTTTGCCAACACCACAATTCAAAGGCATCGCCTCTTCTTCGGTCTTCCTTATTCATTGTCTAGCTTTCACATGCATATGAGGTGATTGAAAATACTATGGCTTGGGTTGTTGTTGTTATGTTGTTATGTGCCGTCGAGTCAGCCCTGACTCATAGCGACCCCTCCTTGGGTTTCCGAGG
>NW_006922760.1:51691-55779 GCF_000298275.1 Orycteropus afer afer
CCAGCCTTCTGGTTAGCAGTCAAGTGCCTTAGCCACTATGCTACCAGAGCTTGGGTTAGGCACACTTTAATCTTCAAAGTGACATCTTTGCTTCTTAACCCTTTAAAGAGGTCTTTTGCAGCAGACTTGCCCAGTGCAATATGAGGTCTGATTTCTCAACTGCTACTTACATGGGTGTTGATTGTGGATCCAAGTAAAACGAAATCCCTGACAACTTCAACGTTTTCTCCATTTATTGTGATGTTGCTTATTGCCTGGAGAATATGGCCTTGGTGAGAGAAATGACGCTGGAGATCGAATGACAGAATTTTGCAAGACCAATGACTTATTCATTGCAAATACCTTTTTCAACAACTTAAACACATGGACCTCATCAGATGTAATACACAGGAATCAGATTGACTACAAAGAGACCATGGAGAAGCTCAGTATCATCGGTCAAAGCTAAGCCAGGAGCTGACTGTGGAACAGATTATCAGTTGCTCATATGCAAGTTCAAGTTGAAGCTGAAGAGAATTAAACCAAGTCCATGAGAGCCAAAATATGACCTTGATTATATCCCACCTGAATTTAGAGAACATTTGAAGAATAGATTTGACACATTGATTACCAATGACCAAAGAAAAAAAAAAAACCACACAGAGGAATTGTGGGATGACATCAGAACATCATCCATGAAGAAAGCAAAAGGTCATTCAAATGCCAGGAAAGGAAGAAAAGCCCAAAATGAATGTCAGAAGAGACTCTGAAACTTGCTCTTGAACAGAGAGCAGATAAAGCAAATGGAAGAAATGATGAGATAAAAGACTGAACAGAAGATTTCAAAGGGCAGAATGAGAAGACAAAGTATTATAATGAAATGTGCAAAGACCTGGAGTTAGAAAACCAAAAGGGAAGAACACGCCTGGCATTTCTAAAGCTGAAAGAACTGAAGAAAAATTTCAAGCCTCAAGATGCAATGCTGAAGGATTCTATGGGCAAAATCTTGAATGATGCAGGAAGCATCAAAAGAAGATGGAAGGAATACACAGAGTCATTGTACCAAAAAGAATTGATCAATGTTCAACTATTTCAGGAGGTAGCATAAGATCAAAAATCAATGGTATTGAAAGAAGAATTCCAAGCTGCACTAAAGGAATTGGAAAAAGAAAATGGTCCAAGAATTAACAGAATACCCATTGAGATGTTTCAGTAAACAGCTTTGGAGGGACTTATCCATCTATGCCACTTTTTTTGCCCATTCCAAAGAAAGGTAATCCAGCAGAATGTGGAAATTGTCAAACAATATCACTAATATCACACGCAAGTACAATTTTGCTGAAGATAACTCAAAAATGGTTGCAGCACTATATTGACAGGAACTTCCAGAAATTCAAGACAGATTTAGAGGAGGCCATGGAACAAGGGATCATTGCTGATGAGAGATGGATCTTGGCTAAAAGCAAAGAGTATCAGAAAGATGTTTATCTATGTTTTATTGATTATGCAAAGGCATTTGACTGTGTGGATAGTAACAAATTATGGATAACATTGCAAAGAGTGGGGATTCCAGAACACTTAATTGTGCTCATGAGAAACCAGTACACAGACCAAGAGGCTACTGTTTGAACAAGGCCCTGAACAAAGAATCCAAGAAGCCGGACTCTACGAAGAAGAATATGGCATCAGGATTGGAGGAAGATTCACTAACAACCTGTGATATGCAGATGACACAACATTGCTTGCTGAAAATGAAGATGATGTGAAACACTTACTGATGAAGATCAGAGGCTACAGTCTTCAGTGTGGATTGTACCTCAACATAAAGAAAACAAAAATCTTCAGAACTGGATTATAGCCTGGGAAATCCTATGGGGCAGTTCTACTCTGTCATATAGGGTCACTATGAGTTGAAATCGACTCCATGGCACACAACAATAATTAGCAGACAGGATATATAATTTATGCAAAGTTTAATGGAACAATTGAACTAGGGGACAGTGGGAAGAGATGTTTCATAGGGAGAAAATCAGCTAGTTCATATAAGAATTCTTTTAAAGGCATACTTGGACCTCCTGCTTGATTTTGCTTAAGAAAAAGTAATATTGTAAAGGCTGGCACAGGTAGAAGGAAGCAGGTATTTTCAAACACAGCGGGCTACAGTATAAATTGGGTCCAAATTTCTGGAAGGCAATTTGGCAATAGATATCAAAAGCTGTAAGAACAGATGTCTCCATTGACTAGGACTTCTACTTCTTAGAATTTATCTTATGAAAATAATAAAAAAATATTTTGCACATTAGTGATTACCCTGATGTTTAAAATTAGAGAAAACTGGAAACAATTAAAATGCCTAACAATAAACTGTTGTTTAAATAAATGGGTCTTTCTTCTCCCACTCTTGGCCTCTTCAGTCTATTCTCAACACAGCCACCAGCTTCATCTTATTAAAATGCAACAGCCCGGTGGTCGTGTCACTCCTGTACTCAAAACTCTCCAAGGGTTTCCCTCACTCAGAGTCAAAGTCAAATCGTTATGATGCTCTAGCGCCATATTTTGCATGGTATGACATTGCTATTTAAGTGGCTCTTACCTGAATAAGTGTATATTCTCCAGGTAACCTGTGGTCTCCACCTTAGACACAAAAGAACTGGAATCATAAACAGCTCTCTCTTGAATGACACTTCATTCAGTATTAATGATGAGGTTGTGACTGACACCCTTATACATAAATTTTTTTCCATTTTCTCCAAAGTTGCTATTACATTAGATATATTGAACACAAAGCTGTTTTTTTCAATCACCATCAGTAACTATTATCTTTTGCCTGAACTATTGCCAAGCTGCCTACCCAGTTCCTTGATAGCCACCCCTGTCCCTTCTTTATCTATTCCCCAGACCATATCCAAAATCATCTCTTTTATAATATGATCATTACTTCCCCATGCTTACAACCAATCAACCTTCCCATTTCTCTACAGATGAAGACCCAAATTCCTGGTGGTCAAGGTTCTAGAACAGTGCTGTCCAACAGAAATATACTGAGAGACACATAGGTAATTTAAAATTGTATAGTTATTATTGGTATTTGTCACCACTCATCTGTCATTTTGTTGTACTGTCATGGCTTGCATGTTGCTGTGAGGCTAGAGGCTATACTACTGGTATTTGATACCAACAGGGTCACCTATGGTGGACACATTTCAGCAGAGCTTCCAGACTAAGACAGACTGAGAAGAAGGAAGGGGCCCTCCACTTCTCAAAGAATTGGCCAGTGAAACCTTATGAATAGCAGTGAAATAGTGTCTGATATATTACTGGAAAACTTTATAACTAGCCCTGAACCATTGTCTGACACAGTGCTGGGAGATGAACCCCTCAGGTTGAACGGCACTCAAAATACACCTGGGGAAGAGCTGTTCTGTCATTTGAACAGAATAAGGGAATACTGCATGGTTTAAAATCAGGAAGGGCATATGTCAGGGTTGTATCCTTTCAACATACTTGTTCACTTTGCATACTGTGCAAATAATTTGAGAAGCTGGACTATATGAAGAAGACTGTGGCATCAGAACTGAAGGAAGACTCATCAACAACCTGTGATACACAGATGACCCAACCTTGTGTGCTGAAAGTGAAGATGACTTGAAGCACTTACTGGTGAAGATCAAAGACTATAGTCTTCAGTATGGATTACACCTCAACATAAGGAAAACAAAAATCCTCACAACTAGGCCAATAAGCGACATCATGAAAAATGTAGAAAAGACTGAGGTTGTCAAAGCTTTCATTTTATTTGGATCCACAATCAACACCCATGGAAGCAGCAGTCAAGAAAACAGATACCGTATTGCACTGAGCAAATTTGCTGCAAAAGACCTCTTTAAAATGTTAAAGAGTGCTATTGGTCTGATAGAGCCTGGTGAGACCCTGAGACTATGGCCTCTAGTTACCCTTCAGATCTGGACTTGAACTCACTCCTGTGACTTCCAGGCAAACAATAGACAGGCATATATGGTGGACATTTAGATCAGGTAGATACACTCCTTAGAACAATCAATCATGGGCAAACAGAAGGGCAGTTTTTGCACAGGGAGATAGCTCATGGC
>NW_006922760.1:56115-61244 GCF_000298275.1 Orycteropus afer afer
TTACCTCTTCCCAGTGTCCATCCCTCCATACTCTCCTGCCCCCTGAGCTGTCTCCCTGTGCATAAGCAGCCCTTCCTTCTCCAATGACTGTTCTCTCCGGGGCGTGTGTCTACTTGAGGTAAATGTTTAACTCACATGCCTGTACTTTGTTTAAGCCACAGTATTTTCAATTGCATGTGGAAGCTGGACAATGAATAAGGAAGACTAAAGAAGAATTGATGCCTTTGAATTATGATGTTGGTGAAGGATATTGAAAATACCACAGACTACCAGAAGAACGAACCAATTTGTCCGGGGAGAAGTGCAGCCAGAATGCCCTTTGGCAGCGAGAATGGCCAGACTTCGTCTCACCTACTTTGGTCGTGTTGTCAGAAGGGACCAGTCCCTGGAGAAGGATATTGTGCTTGGTAAAGTAGAGGGTCAAGGAAAAAAGGGAAGAGCTTCTAGGACATGGATTGGCACAGTGTCTGCACTGATGGGCTCAAGCCTAGCAAGGATTGTGAAGAAGGCATAGGACCAGGCAGTGTTTCCTTCCATTGTTCATAGGGTCACTATTATAGGAATTGACTCAATGGCACCTAACAACAATTGTTAGTTACCATTGAGTTGATTCTGACTCATGGTGGCCTTTAAAAGGTGACATGAATAGTAATATTATATTTTAAGCAACATATAAAAATATTATCATTTCAATATGGAATCAATATTTCAAAAATTATTGAGATATTTTACGTTGTTTTTTCCTACCAAGTCTTTGGAATCTGGTTTCTATTTTATCCTTACACCACATCTCAATTTGGATTGGTCACATTTCATGTGCTTGTAGCCCCATGTGGCTAATGGTCATAGTATTGGACAGTGCAGCTCTACAAGACCAGGTCTACACTCCCCTTGCCAGCCTTCTTATTAAGACTCATGCTGTGGACATATTTAACCTCCAAGTCCAAGGTTGCCATTCTCTCTTTCTTAGGACTTTGCACATGTTCCCTTGTACATGCCTAAGACAACAGGGTTTTCAAGGTTGTGACCTTTTGGAAGCAAAGCACTAAGTCTTACTTCTGAGGCATCTCTGAAGCCACGAAGTTGTTGGCCAGTAGTGCTGAACCATTTGTGCCACCTAGCAACTCCTATTAGGAGCTCTGGTGGCATAGTGCCTAAGGTACTTGACTGCTAACCAGAAGGCTGGCAGTTCAAACCCACCAGCCGCTGCTCGGAAGGAAGGTTGGGCAATCTACTTCCATAGTGATACCACCTTGGCAACCCAAGGAGGGGTCGCTATGAGTCGGAATTGACTCCACAGCACATAACAATAACAACAACAACAACAGCAACTCCTGTTAATGCATTTCCGTATTTCATTGTGACTTTTTTTTCTCTAAGTATCTTCCTCCACTCAGACTGTGAACCCCTTGAGGCTTATACAAGTGTTCCTTACTCTTGCCTAACCCTATGCTTGGCACATAGAGAAATTGAACACAAAAGAGCAATTGAATATCACATTGCACTCATTATCCTTGGTACAATGGCTAAATTAAATCTAAGATTTAGATCATGGTTTAAAATTTATTTTCTCTTATTTTGACAAATGTGACTTTGGTTCTTTCAGCCACATGAGTAATGTTGCTGGAAACACAATGTTCTTAGCTGTGATCCTTGCCCTTTGACTCCTTCACCCCCACAGCACCCAAAATGTCCATTTCATTTATATGCACTTGTCCACCTTTCAGGAGACCCTGGCTGGCTCGAATGTTTAAGCACTTGGCCTCTAACTGAAAAGTTGGGGGATTGAATCTGCCCTGACGCAACTCGAAAGAAAGCCCTAGTGACCTGCTCCTGAAAGCTCACAGCCATTGAAAACTCTGTGGAGTACATTTCTACTCTGATACATATGGGGTCACCATGAGTTGGAGTCCACCAGACAGCAACGAATTTGGGTTAATTTGGTTAGAAGCCTTTCAACATCAGGGGAGTTTGGAGACTGCACATAGTCTCATGATCTCGAATATGTTGGTCCATAATATACTTAATGCCAGCCCCCAGGTCTTAAGAATGGCTGAGAACTATGCCATGTTCTCATCCTTGGGTTTATTTTCCTAAAGGGAAAGTCAACAACGACTAACAACCCCCGGAACAACTGCTGGCCCTAAGTACAACCCTCACAGCAGTTACTGTTCCAGGGCCCAGGAGCTATTAGAGCGACCTGAGGAAAGCCCTAGAGTTTAGGTCAGTAGCCCTGGGCACAAATTCAGCCCCATTAGTCACTACCTGGTTGACCTGGAAAGAGCTGAGGAAGCATTGGAAACTGTGGCAGTTTCTAAGAAAGTGAATATAATCATACCTGCCCTTTCAAGAAAAATGAAACAGAATCCATGCCTCACACCATACACAAAAACAAACTTAAAATGGATTAAGGACCTAAATGTGAAAACTAAAACCAGAAAATTCTTAGAAGAAAATGCAGGGGGAAGGCTGTTAGGCCTTGCTTTTAATGATGGACCATCTGACTTAATAACAAAAGTACAAACAGCAAAATACGAAATAAATCATACCTGCCCTTTATAACTCACCAGGCTGCCCCACTCAGCAAATGAGGCAGCTTCTGAGAAAGTGGGTTTTAGTTCAAAATATTCCAAAGGTCCTAACCACTGCTTTCCTTGGTGCTTTTCTTTTACACCTTGCCCGAGTGTGTAGCTAGTCCATTGGATCCCCAGTTGCTGTAGGACGAGGAACACCTTGATCCCCTTCAATCTAATGGAGAAATTGTACACCAAGTAATAATGATATGAAAGACATCGCCAGGCTCAATGCTTCAACCATTTATTCCCTGAACATTTCCATTCTCCACCAGCTGATCAAAGTCACCTGATTTTCTTTGTAATGTGCTATTGCTAAAGTCGGTGCCAAATGGAAATGATGACATTTATACTTTTCCTGTATTTGTTTCCATTTTTCATAAAGAAATATTACTTTTCCATTTAGGGGGAAATACTGTTTAAAAAGAAAAAAATTAAAGCTGATTCTAGTTTAGACCAGGCATATATAGCTAATACTAACTAAGGAGTAGGCACTCATAAGGAGCTCTGGTGGCATAGGGCCTAAGACTGCTAACCAGAAAGCTGGCGGTTCAAAACCACCAGCCACTCCTTGGAAGGAAGGTTGGGCAGTCTACTTCCATAGTGATACCACCTCAGAAACCCAAGGAGGGGTCGCTATGAGTCGGGGCTGACTTGATGGCACATAACAACAAAAACAGCCACTCATAAGAAATTTGGATACATTGATCCTCCCAACAATCCTACGAGGTAGGTACTATTACCATATTTTTATGCAAATAATATGCATGTTATATGGGTTTGTTTTTTTTTGCCAAACACACCCTCCTCCTAAGGTATTTTTGTAAGCACTCTATGCTTATTCTTCATAGCAACATGTAAAAACAATTAGCATAGTGTGCTTACAAAAATACCTTAGGGAGGAGGGCACAGTTGGCATAAAAAAGTATAACGTTGGTTATTTGTGTAAAAATGCAGTATTCCCCCCTTTTTACTGGAGTTCTTGGGTGACACAGAGGGCTAAGCGCTGGGCACCTAAATGAAAAGGTGATATGAAACCACCCAGCGGCACCTTAGAAGAATGGCCTGGCCGTCTGCTTCCATCATATGCTTCCAAAACACCAAAGCCATGAAAACCCTGTGGGCACAGTTTGAAACATATCGGGTCACCATGAGTTGGAGTTGTCTCCATGACAACTGGTTTGGTTTGGGGCTTTACAGATGAGGAAACAGAGGTGCAGAGCTAAGCAATTTACCCAGTGTCACACAGATAGCAAATGGTGCAGCAGGGGTTTGAACTCTAGGGCTTTGGTTTCAGAGCTCATGCTTTGAAGTAGTATGCCAGGGGAAAAACATAAAAAAGAATGTGATTGACTAGTATTACCCTCTACCATGACTAAGGGTCCAACAACACAAGCAGGTTCCTTCAAGAGAAAATTATTGGTTTATTAGACTGTGGGAGAACTATCTTTTATACGCTTCTGTGTTTCTGTATCAGTCAGCTTTTTCTGCATAACAAATCACTCTTAGTGGCCTAAAAGCTGCAATTGTCTATTTAGCTCACAATTTTGAGGGCTGGTAATTTGAGCTGGGCCTTTCTTCCACTGGTCTTTCTCAAGGGTGAATAAGCCTCAATGAGCAAGGGCTTTTTAGGTCTCTGTTTGCGTCACATTTGCTATTGACCCATTGGCCAGACCAAATCACATGGCCAAAACAGGCAATGCAGGAGAGGACTACCCAAAGGCAAGGATGTTGTTCTTGGGTATGGGGGAGTCAATTTTTGACTCATAGCGACCCCATGGCACAGAGTAAAACTGCCTCATCGGGTTTTCTGGGCTGTAATTTTTATGGGAGGAAATTGACAAGTCTTTTTCTCAAGTCGCTGGGTGGGTTCTAACCACCACTCTTTCAGTTAACAGCCAAGTGTTTAACCAGTGTGCCACCAAGGCTCCTAAAGGCATAGACATAGAGAGGCAAATAATATGTGGGCATTTCTGCAATCTACCAACAACTCCATAGTCAAACACAGCCTAGTCAGTAGGCACAAAATAGATGCTCATCTATCTATCTGAATGCTATCTCCCCTGCATGAAAAATCAAGACCAACAATCTCTTTCTTCTCCCCAGTGAGGACGCCACCTTAAGTAGTCAGAAGCTGAGTGACTCTTCCTTGCAGAGGGCTCCCTCACACTGGGTGATGGAGCCCATAACGTAATAGTCCCCTCCTATCACAGGGTCTTCTCAGCTCCTGGAATAAATGGTGTATTCTAATTGGTGGCAGCTCCCCTATAGCTCGAAGGATGTCAGAATTTGCTCATAGTTCCCCTGGGCACCTCCCATTCTCACACAGCTTCTACAGTTCATTCAACACACTCTCAGTGGAATAGCTCAATTTAGCATACTCATTGCCCTCTAGTGGCTTCTTCAGGTTGTGCAGCCCTTGGAAGAAAATTGTTTACAGTCTTCTACAATGTACTAAGGAGCTCTGGTAGCATAGTGGCTAAAGCACTTGACTGCTAACCAGAAGGTTGGTGGTTCAAACCCACCAGCCGCTGCTCGGAAGGAAGGTTGGGCAAT
>NW_006922760.1:61795-66113 GCF_000298275.1 Orycteropus afer afer
TCTGAAAGCAACAACCCTAACTTCTCTCTGTGCAACTTAGATTAGGTTTCAGGAACAGCCGCAGGGGCATCCCACAATGCCCCAGATCTGATAGACAAACTAAGCTCTAAATGTGAGCTTGGTTTTAAGCAAGATGATCTGATTGTCTCTATTATCTATGCTCAGTCTTGCTGATTGTAAGAGCAATTTTCTCAGGGAAATAAAAAAAGAGTGCTTAAAAGTTTTTCTTGTAAAGCATTTAATAGCTTCTAGGAAATAAAAAAATGTCTTCCAGTGGAGAACTGCATTGTGGGACTTCTGTGACAGCCATGGGAACCCTATGATAAAATGCCCAAAACCTACCAGCACTCTGCAAGGACTAAATGACATGCATCCTGTTTTAACAAAATGACACTTGTTTCTTAGAGGAAGAAAATTCCTTACTGTCAGGGAGAACACCCTGAGCAGAAGGAAAGAAAGCTACCTGGACCTTGACTGCTATGGCAGCTCCAAGTACAAAAGCAACAGGAAATGAAAGCATGACTGATCTGCTATCCCACTGTGGCGTTTTAGCAATGCTAATTAAAGGAGAGTGGCTGACAAGTCCCTAGCATGAAAAGAGAAACTAAACTTTACCACCAAAATTTACTTCTGCAATTTTCTCAGAAGTCAGTAAAGGTGCTTTTCATTAATCCTGGAAGTCACTGGTTACCTGTTCACTTTCCCATACTTCTTTCTGCCAATAGCTGGGAAAACCCTCCTGGGAGTTGGTTTTCCCAGGAAAAACCCTCCTGGGAGTTGAATCCAAGCATGAGGCAGGGAGAAAGAGACAAAGCGAAGGGTCCAGGGTTCCAGCTGCCCTTGGCTTTACTTCAGGATCCTTTCTCCACTTCTCACCAGGTCCTCAGGCCTCTGGACATCCACCCTCCGTTCCCATCTCCTCTCTTCTTCCTCCTGTTTTCCTCACCCCTGCCGCAGGACCCCAGAGGCCCTGGGGGCAGATGAGGAATGGAAATATCATCTGTGTTAGGAGGGGCCGAGTTCCTGGGTGGTGCCAACAGTAACGCAGTGGGCTGCTAACAGAAACGTTGGAGACACCTTGGCAGAAAGGCCTGGCAAACTACTTCTGAACAATCAGCCATTGACAGCCTTATGGAGCCAGTCCTGCTCTGACACACAGGGGGTCACCAGGAGGCAGAATAGATGATGGTAATGCCTTCTTCTTCTTCTTCTCCTTGTCCTTCCCCTTCTTCTTCTTCTTGGTGGAGTTAGGGTTTTTGGGGGGACTGCGAGGGATGGAGCTTTGCCTCCCTCTCTCCACACACCCCAGGATTTGCTGTGTAGCTCAAAACAGGATTTGGAACAAAAGGCCCTGTATTCCAGTCATTCTCCTGAGGCAAGGCCAGTTGTGAAATTTGAATCCATTCAAAGAAGAGCCCAGGACCTGTCTCCAGCCATTTGCATTACGGAACTAGTTTCCTTTGGGAGGCCCATTTCCTAGCATCCTCTGAGCTGGGGGCTCCCTGTGCCTGCCTAGACTTCTCCAAGGCTCTCCAGACATCATTCAGGGAAGCCATGGGGAAGGATTCCCCTGCTACCGGTTCTTATTCAGAGGAGAACCTCTAAGGAACAATGAGGCCAGGGAACACCTGGTGATTTCCAGGCTCTCGCAGTAAGGTCAGAATCCCTGTGTCAAACAGAAGCTGTGGAGTGGAAAGAAAAGAGACAGCTGGCATGCTGGGACTAAGGAGCAGCTCAAATGTACATGGAATAAAGCATGCGCTTTGGGGTCATAAAGACTCTTTGTACAACTATTTTATAGACATTTTCTCCCAGACTAGCTGTGTGACCTTGGGCCAGTTGCTTAACCTCTCTGGTTCTGTTTCCTTTGCCAGGTAGAAATACTAAACTTGCCGGGTTGTTTTGAGAATTAGTTGAACATATGGAAAGGTCTTGGCACATGGTAGGTATTCAGTAAATGGTAGCTATTATTACTATTAAAATTATTAATAACACAAGTATAGATTACTCCTCGACACTCAGGAAACAGCTAAAATGACATAGTTTTGTCTGAAAGAGTGCCTGTGTTCACTCTCACAGGTGGTGGCCTCTGTCCTTTTGCCCCAAGCAGGACTGAGTAATCTTTTCCAACACCATAAAGAATCCATTTGCGTCAAAGAATTAGTGAAAATTTCACTGGTCATCTCTTGAGGAAATAAGGAATTCACACTGCATAGCACACAAATGTTGGTGAGGATGTGGCAAAATTGGAGCCCTTATTCGTTGCTGATGGGAACACGAATTGGTCCATCCACTGTGGAAAAGAGTTTGGCAGCTGCTCAAAAAGTCAAACATAGAGTTACCATATGATCCAGCAATGCCAATCCTAAACAGGCTCTCAAGAGACTTGAAAACAGCAACTCAAACAGATAGCTGTACACCAGTGTTCATCTCAGCATTCTTTACAATAGCCAAGGGGTGGAAATAACTTAAATGTCCATCAACAGATATATGGATAAACAAAATTTGCTCTATCCATATAATGGAATATTACTCAGCCATAAAAAGAAAACAAAATTCTGATAACCTGCTATGACACGGATGAACCTTGAAAATGCTGAGTGATGTAAGTCTGACACAAAAGGACAAATACTGCATGATCCCACTTATATGAAATAGGTAGAATAGGCAGGTGTATAGAGGCCCAAGTGGATTCATGGGTATCAGGGGCAGGAGGGAGGGAGGGGGAAAGGGTGCACTGAGTATCTTTTAACGGTGATGGAAAATTTGGCAACAGATACTGGTGTGCACAACATGACGACAAATGTCCTCATTGTCACTGAAGTGAACATGTAAACAATGTTGTGTTATATATATTTTTACCCTACTAAAAAATGTCCTATAAATGTCTCCCCTCACATTTCTCAATTCAATCTCCCTTTTGCTTTCAGGCCCCTCCGTTTCCTCAGTTAGCCCTGGCCCAGCTTATTTCTCCAGTGTTCTATATCCCTACCAGTTAGTATTTCTTAGGTATGTAAAAGCCACTCTATTGAGGATAAGGCAAGAGGGGAGCCTCCAGCTCCCTCCACCCATGCACCGCACCCCACTATTATAGAGAAAGGAGGCTTTTCTATCAAGGTGATTTGTGTTGCACTACTTAAGTAGAAAACGTGATTCCTGACTCGAAGAAGTTTACGATCTCATGAAGAGGTAAAAGGTACACCAGAAAGCCCAAAGATAACAGTTCAAAACAGTAAGAATTATACCTAACAATTGAGAATGCCTCCTGTCTATCAGTCTCGTGTGTTGCTGTGGTGGCTTGCATGTTGCTGTGAGGCTGGAAGCTATGCCACCAATATTTCAAACACCAGCAGAGTCACCAGTGGTGGACAGGTTTCAGTAGAGCTTCCAGACTGGGACATGCTAGGAAGAAAGGCCTAGAAATTTACTTCCAAAAATGACCAATTAATTAGACTACAGACTGTTGTGTGAGACTTCAGCTTGCTTACTTTGGACACATCATCAGGAGGGGCCAATTGCTGGGAAGGGACTTCATATTTAGTGAAGCAGAGGGCCAGTGAAGGAGAGGGAGGCCCTCAGCGGGATGGGTGACACAGCTGCCGCAACAATGAATTCAAATACGCCAATCAAGGATCACGATGATGGGGCAGGACCAGGCACCATTTTGTTCTGTTCTACGTGGGATCGCCATGAGTCACGGGTGACAGTAAAGAAAACAAAAAAAGTTGAAAGAAAGGAAGAGTCGACCTGGCCAGAAGGACTGAGCGTCTTCATGGAGGGGCTAGAAATGGATCAGAGCCTTGAAAGATGCAAGGATGTTGGAGGTGGATGACGGTCATTCCAGGGAGGGAGACATTTACAAGGTGTTATCTAGTCACTTAAAAAGAAAAAAAGGTTAAACCTGCTTCGAAATACTCTGCTGCTGCCACCCTTGTCTGCCACCCTCATCCGTCACACGGGGACAGTTACTATTGCTTCTACTGTCTCCCGTTAAGTGTAAAATCCACTCTGTACCAGGGTCTCACACTCTGGCCTCATGGCTCTCTTTTTAAAAAAATGATTGTGGTAAAATGTACATAACAAAAAAAAAATGTCATTATGACCATTTTTTTTTTCACTTCATATTGATTTCTTTTTCTTTTTTTACTTTTACTGTGGTGAAAACATACACGAGACATTCGCCAACATAACAATTTCCCCATTTACAGTTCAGGATATTGATGATATTTTTCACGTTGTGCCACTATTATTGCTATCCCTTTCCAAAATATTCCACCACCATTAGCATAAACTCAATGCCGCCAAACAAAAGCTTCCC
>NW_006922760.1:67410-72268 GCF_000298275.1 Orycteropus afer afer
TATGAGTCACGCTAAGTACAATTCAGTGACATAAATTGCATCCACTGTGTTGTGCTACCATCACCACTATCCATTTCCAAAAGTTTTCATCACCCCAGATAGTCAGTACTCCTTCAACTGTAACCTCCCATTTCCCCTTGCCCCTAATGCTTGGTAACCACTAATAACTTTGGTCTTTATGCATTTGCCTATTCTAGATAATTTCCTATAAGTATGAACATACAATATTTGTCCTTTTGTGATTGACTTAGTTCAGTCACCATGATGTTTTCAAGGTTCATCCACATTGTACCATGTATCAGAACTTCATTTCTCTTTATGTCTGAATAATATTCCATACTACAACTGGTTTGTCCATTCATCTGCTGATGGACACTTGGGTTGTTTCCACCTTTTGCCTTTTGTAAATAATGCTGCAATAAATGCTGGTGTGGAATTGTCTGCTTGAGTTCCCCCCCATTCCAGTTGTACCACACACACACACACACACACACACACACACACACACGCATTCTTTGGCTCTGCCTATGCTGCTCCCTGACTGAAATCCAGTTTCCCAAAAAGTGTCCATGGCTGATCCTTTCACATCATTTGGGTCTAAGTTCAAGTTTCATCCTCAGAGAAGCCTTCCTCTTGTATTTCACCTTTCCCATATTTATTAATTTGTCCACCTGTTAATTGTATATTGCCCTACTAGCATGCAGGTTCCTTGAGATGAGATCCCCATTGGCCTTTTTCACTGCTATACTCTCAGGGCCCAGAAGAAAGACAGGCATAGAGGAAGCATGCAATAAATATTAGTTGATTGAATGAAGAAATGAACACAGCTGTCAGTCTCCTCCAATTGCCATCCATCCAATATAATAGTATCCTTCAACATGGCTTTCAAGACATCATACCCATACTGAAAATATTTCACTGGCTTCTCACTGCCAACAGCATTTTAAAGCAAACTGATAATTTATGATCAGGAAAAATGTGTTCTGCAGAGATTGACCCAATACCTCCTGTATCCAAGCATTAGCCCAGAGTTTGAGTGAATGTGGCAAACTGTCATATTTCATTCCTTTTTATACTATCTATTGGCTTATGATTCTGTCCGTGCCAATTCAGTATAGGCTCCAAAAATCCGGAGGCATAGGGGACAAAACTTAAGGTGATATGCTAATGATTTTTAAAGCCTAGTATAGCCTAACAAGCAAAGAGTTACTCACACTGTACTATCCACAGAAGTATATAAATGTTATTCAAATGCAAACAGTTAGCACTGTTGGCTGCTACTTGAACTGTTGAAGGTTCAAGGCCACCCAGAGGAACCTCAAAGAAAGGGTTGGCATTCTGCTTCTGAAAAATCAGCCATTGAAAACCCTGTGGAGTACAGTTCTACTCAGACATACATAGGGTCACCATGAATCAGAATCCACAGCAACTGATTCGGTGTTAAACCCCCTTTGGAAGGAATCATTCTGGAACTCCCCTTGTTGGACTCTTGTAACTGCAGTTTAAATGCTCCTGAACCTGTTGACCCAATCCACGTGCAACCTCCTTACCATGGGGGAGTCCTGAAATGTTATCCTAAATGTTGAGTGAGTAGTCAACAGGGAAAGAATTTGCTCCAATAATTTCTTTTAGAAGGATAAGCACAAGGCTGGTCCCTATGAGGTGGAGGTTAAAGATGTCCCAAATGTCCAACTTTTCCACTCCATCATCTCTAACATCAACTCTTGCTCCTCCCCTCAGGATCCTCCCTCCTGCCTCAGGTTTCCATATTTTGCTGTAACATCTCACAGAATTCACAGACTTACAAGGAAATGGCTCACGCAGTGATAGAGGCTAGAAGGCTGGCAAATCCCAAGTCTGTGGGTAGGTCTGGAGGATTCTCCTCACTCACATGGTTGCAGGGGCTGGTGAACCTGAATTGGTGGGTCAGAGGACCAGCTGCTGTCTCAAATCCAGGGGTAAGATGATGATGAACCAAACACAGGACCAGAACAAGAGAGAGAACTTTCCCAGAACATTCACATATATACCCTCAAAGAAGCTAAGGGTGGTGACTTGGGTCACACCCTCCAGCAGGGTGGAAATCAAGATACATCTCACCCTAAACAGACATAGAAACAAGGATTTACACTATGTCACAAAATGGAGGACGATGGTTAGAAGGGCCATGTTAAGCAATTCACTACACTACCGAATCCAACTACAACTGGCAAAAGCCATGCTCTCAACACTGGCTGCACATCAGAATCACCAGTCCCCATTCCAGGTCAATTCATTCAGGACCTCTGGAAGTGGGGCCTGTCCATCAGTGGTCAGTTTCTAATGTGCAGGAACCACCACATTAAAGTGGTTGCCTCTTCTTACATCACTAGAAAGGAGGCAAACCCAGGTCAGTGGAAGGACTTTGCAGTCATGGGAGCACCATCATTTCTGGAAGGGTTTGATTCTTGGCCCATGCACCTTGTGAGTAGCCACCACACATCTGTCCATGGAGGCTTCAGTGTTGCTCCTGATGCTGAATGGATTTCAGGGAGTTTCCAGACCAAGACAAACTAAGAAGGCCTGCCAAACTACTTCTAATAATCAGCATTGTAAACCCTATGGATCACCACTGATCCCATCCATAACCCACCCTGAGAATGAAGCAGCACCAGGCAGCATTTTGTCCCCATTGTACATGGGGCCATCATGAGTTGGGGGCCCACTTGATGGCAGCAAACAGCTACAACATGGAGGAAATTACAGGCTGTGTGGGGTTGGTCAGTTTGAGGGTTCACATCTTTCAAGAAAGTAAAGGCTCTGTCAGTAACTGCATTAGAGTTGTAGAAATATCTGGATGTAGTAAAAACTGTTTAAATGCTGTAAAAAGAGAAAGTGACCTGTGGTATGCTTAAAATACTATGTGATCTGAAGATTGCAATAGTCAGCGACGGTCTTGTGCCTCCTATGTCACCTAGAGTGTTGAATGAAAGTATATCTGACAAATAGTCTGCATTTGACCATTTGGGGTTGTATTTGCTTATTGACTTTTGCCTAGAATCTCACTGAAAATGCAGGTGAAGACCTTACCACCAGAGTCAGGAGCGGTTTGGTATAAAAATCAATGATAAGACAAAATCATCCAGCAGCGTCTTTTCTGTTTTGAACATCAACAGAGAAGAGGTAAATTAATCATGGTCTAAATAAGGGCAGAGAAAAGCAGGGCTTCCCTGCAGAATTACAGATCATGTAGGTTTTTCTCTAGAAGCAAGCAAGTGTGGTAAGAACATTTAACGGAAAGTTTCTGAATGTTGATCTTACTGTAGAAATGTGCTATTTTCCTCAAGGAAAATAGGGCTTCTGTCAGCTGGTGACTTCCTTCTTGTGGGTGCTGGTGTCTTGCTTCTCTTGGGTGTAGCCCTATCTCAGTACTCCGTCTGGGGCCCCAGGTTCTCTGAAGCTGACACCCTTTCTTGCTCTTGCCAGCCCTTCCAGAAATGATGGTGCTCCTACGGCTGCAAAGTCCTTCCACCAGCCTGGGTTTGCCCCCTTTCTAGTGTCTGTAACAAGGGACACCCCCTTTAATGCAGTGGTTCCTACACATTAGAACCTGACCACTGATGGGTAAGCCCCACTACCAGAGGTCCTGAATGAATTGAGCTGGAGTGGGGACTGGTGATTCTGATATGCAGCCAATGTCGAGAGCATGGCTTTCATTAGTTGTAGCTTGGTTTCCTTCCCTCTTGACTACATCCCCAACATTAGGATAATATTTCAGGACTCCCCTGACAGAGTCTGCCTGGACTAAGTTGACAGGTTAGGGAGCATTCAAACTGCAGCTACAAGGTCTAACAAGGGGAATTCCACAAGGATTCCTTCCAAAGGGGGTTTAACACCAAACCAATTCTGTTGATCCTGACTCATGGTGACCCCCTGTTTGTAGGAGTAGAACTGGCTCCATAAGGTTTTCAGTGTCTGTTCTTTTTATAGTAAATGGCCTGGCCTTTTTTCCAATGCACCTCTGGGTAGACTTGAACACCCAACTTTTCAGTTAGCAGATGAGCAGGTTAACCATTTGCCCCATCCTGGGACTTCCTTAGGAGATCATCACTAAGTACTTGAAATAGGGGTACCCCATACTCCCTACCACCACTCATATGTCAGTTTGTAATACTATGGTGGCTTGTGTGTTGCTGTGAGCCTGGGGGCTATGCCATCAGCATTGCAAATACCAGTAGGGTTACCCATGGTGGACAAGTTTCAGAGGAACTTCCAGACTTAGACAAACTCAGAAGAAGGAAGGAGCCATGAACTTCTCAAAAACTTGGCCAGTGAAAACCTTATGAATAGCAGGGAAACACTGTCTGATATATTACTGGATGACTTTATGAATAGCCCTTCAGGCCAAAAGGCACTCAAAATACAACTGGGGAAGAGCTGCCTCCTCAGAGTAGAACTGACCTTAATGATGTGCATGGAGTAAAGCTTTCAGGACCTCCATTTCCTGATAAGGTATGACTCAAAATGAGGAAAAACAGCTGCAAGTATCCATTAGTAATCAGAACATGGAATGTACCAAGTATAAATGTAGGAAAATTGGAAGTTGTCAAAAATGAAATGGAATGCATAAAGATCGATATCCTAGGTATTAGTAAGCTGAAATAGACTGGTTTGGCCATTTTTACTCAGACAACCATACGACCTACTATGCAGGGAATGACAAATTGAAGAGGAATGGCATGGCATTCATCATCACAAAGAATGTTTCAAGATCTATCCTGAAGTGCAATGCTGTCAGTCCATAGGATAATATCCATACACTTACAAGGAAGACCTGGGGGCTTGGGTGGCATAGTGCCTAAGGCATTTGACTGCTAAC
>NW_006922760.1:74667-75618 GCF_000298275.1 Orycteropus afer afer
TGTGTGTCCTGCATTTCCTCTGTGTGAATGCTGCCCTTCTGGTGCCCTGTGGTTGATTGCTCCAAGGGATGCATTTTGGTAGAGTAGGTGGGTGTGTCACCCTGGGTTGAATGGGTTTACTATTGGGCTGAGAGCCAGCCCCTGGGAGTGAGCTTTATTCCATGCCCAGAATGTATCTCAGGACCATAATATTGGGGGTCTCACCAGTCTCCATCCAACCTGTAATTCTAGTCATTATTGAGTTTTTGGATTTTCTTCCACATTTTTCCTCCCACTCTATCTAGGATCTCCAGACTTGATCCTTTCTTGAGTGGTTGGTATTGGTAGCTGGGCACCATCTAGTTCTGGTCTTGAGGGTCATTGTGTCCTAGGGCTGATTGCTTCCAAATGCCCTTGTTTTTTGCACTCTTCTTCACTTCTGACAATAGGAGACCATTAGCTGCATCTTAGCTACTCACCAATGTAGGAAGAAGAAGGTTTTTATGTATTTTGTTGTGCCAATTGAGTCTGGTGTCCCCCAGTACTATGGTCCTGAGATGGTAGATCCGTTGGATCTCTCTCCCAAAGTGTCTGGGTGTCTGTGCGGGATTACTCTATGTCTGTCTTCTGTTGTTTCTGTAAGGATTGCAGGTATTTTGTATCACTAGTATCTGTGCAAGATTAGACTCAGATGAATCTATCCTTCGTCTAGAGTATACACCTGTTCACTGAGCCCCATCTGATACTCTTAGATGTTTATGTGTTTATCTGTAGCCTGGTGTTTGGTGTTAACGGTAATGCATGCTTTTGAGTTGTTGTATTGGTGAGGAATAGTGAAAGTGCCATGGACTGCCAAAAGAATGAACAAATCTGTCCTGGAGGAAGTGCAGCCTGAATGCTCCTTGGAAGCAAGAATGGCCAGACTTCATCTCACTTACTTTGGTCATGTTGTCAGAAGGGACCATTTCCTGG
>NW_006922760.1:76438-78243 GCF_000298275.1 Orycteropus afer afer
AGAAAGATGAGGCAGTCTGCTTCCATAAAGATTTACAGCCTTGGAAACCCTATGGGGCAGTTCTACTCTGTCCTATAGGGTCTCTATGAGTCAGAATTGACTCAATGGCAATGGGTTTGTTTTGGTTTTCTCCCCAACAGCTTCACCTCCATCCCATCCATTTTTTTTTAAAGTTTTTATAGTGATTTGGGTGAAATTTTACAAAGCAGATTCATTTTGCACTTAACAGTTGTGTACATTTTGTTTTATGACACTGATTACAATCCCCACAATGTACCCTCTCTCCTCCCACCTCCTCCCTGTGGTAACCCCTTCTCTATATCCTTCCTACCTATGCATTGCTGCTTGCCTAACTTTCTCCCTGTGAAAATGCTGCCCTTCTGATCTCCCATGGTTGACTGTTCTAAGGAGTGCATCTCTCTGGTGTAGTTGTTCAGTTCATAGGCCTGTCTTGTTTGGCTAAGAGTTAAGCCACATGAGTGAGTCTAGTTCCAGGCCCAAAGGGTGACTAGGGGCCATTGTCTTGGAGGTTTCACAAGTCTATCCAACCAGTAATTCTGGTCTTTTTTATGTTTTTGAATTTTTTCCACACATTTTCTCCTACTCTATCCAGGATCTCTAATTTTGATCTCTTTCTAAGTGATTGTCTGGGTATCCTCTGCTCTCAGGGTCATGTAGGCTGAGGTTTCCATGTTCCCTTGGACTAATTGTTTACATGAGTCTTTGATTTTCTTCACTCTTCTTTGCTCCAGACAAAGAGAGACAAAGAGTTGCACTTTAGATGGCACTTGCAAGCTTTTACGACTCCAGTTGCTATTCAACAAAGTAGGATATAGAATAATGTTTTCATGTACTATGTTGTGCCAACTGAGCTTGATGTCCCCTACAACTATAGTCCCAAGGCGAGAGGCCCAGCAACTCACTCCCTGAAGGTGCTTGGTTGTGGCAAAGAAGTTATCTTTACTTCATCCCCTGTTAGCTCTATAATGTATATGGACATTTTTACAGCACATTCAAATACATATGTAGGAATATCATCACCCTTCTCTTAATGTATGCTCATGACAAAGAGTTAAAAGGAATAGACATATTCACACAAACAAAACAGTACCACATGTCAACCAGCCATCCAGTAATCTTTGAAAGTCCAAGACTTCAAAGACATATAATTCAAATTTTGAAGGGCTAAAATCCACCCTATAAAGAACTCTGGTTGTGTGTGGTTAAGGTATTTGGCTGCTAACCAAAAAGTCAGTGGTTCAAACTCATCAGCCACATGGAAGAAAGATGGGGAAGTCTGCTTATGTAAAGATTAACAGTCTTAGAAGCCCAATGGGGGTTGCTATGAGTCCCAATTGACTTGATGGCAGTGAATGAAAATCCACCCCAGCCACCTCTCCCTTGACTGTTATCATGTTACACAATAATCTCAATTTCTGATGCCCTCCAGCATGATCTATGCAGCATAGAAGGTGCACATGGATTATATGTGACCTGAGCATTTATACTTACATGTAGTCATGCACATGCACCTATATCCTAGATGAAGTAACCTTGTTGTTGTTGTTGTTAGGTGCCGTCGAGTCATTTCCGACCATAGCAACCCCATGCACAGCGGAACTAAACACTGACCAATCCCGCACCAGTCCCACAATCCCTGCTATACTTGAACCCATCATCGCAGCCACCGTGTCAATCCATCTCATTGAAGGCCTCCCCCTCTTTCGTTGACCCTCCACCCTACCAAGCATGACATCCTTCTCCAGGGAATGGTCTCTTCTGACAACATGACCAAAATAGGTGAG
>NW_006922760.1:78343-80843 GCF_000298275.1 Orycteropus afer afer
TCGTCGACCCTCCACCCTACCAAGCATGACATCCTTCTCCAGGGAATGGTCTCTTCTGACAACATGACCAAAATAGGTGAGACGAAGTCTGGCCATTCTCACTTCCAAGGAGCATTTCGGGTGCACTTCCTCCAGGACAGATCCTAGATGAAGTTAACATTAGTGCTATTTTTCTAGATCACTTTCCCAGTTAAATGCAGGCTTTCTTAAAGACTCATTTTCTAAGGGACATTGAAAAGCTCTAGAAATCACTGCAGCAGTGAAATGGCATCAGAGCATGGGTCCGCTTCAATTCCAGACTTGCTGGAGACCTAATAGCTTGCAGGTACAGAGGCCGTGGCCGTGAGCAGGGCTGCTAGCAGCCCTCAGATATTAAAAGTGTAATCATCCCTCTCATGTGAAAAGCACATGCTCTTCAGTCAATCAGCATGTGAAAAAATGGAATCATTATCTCACATAGTAAAATCTGAGAAAGTGTTCCAACACATTTACTATATGAATACTTGCACTGTTAGGAAGACCTTTGATTGAGAGGAAGAAAATTGCTGAGAATTTACGAGGTCTAAATGATCTTTCACCATACTTATTCAATCTGTATTCTGAACAAATAATCCGAGATGCTGGACTATATGAAGAACATGGCATTAGGACTAGAGGAAGATTTGTCAACAACCTGTGATATATGTAGATGACACAACCTTGCTTGCTGAAAATGAAGAAGAATTAAAGCACTTACTGATCAAAGACTACAGCCTTCAGTATGGATTACAACTCAACATAAAGAAAACATAAATCCTCACAAATGGACCAATAAGCAACACAATGATAAATGGAGAAAAGATTGGATCTGTCAATGATTTCATTTTACTTGGATCCACAATCAACACCCAGACATTGTATTGCACTGGGCAAATCTGCAGCAAAAGACCTCTTTAAAGTATTAAAGAGCAAAGATGTCACTTTGAAGACTAAGGTGTGCCTGACCCAAACCATGTGTGGTAGTTAAGGTTATGTGTCAATTTCGTTGGGCCTGGTTGGGTGGCTGGGCAGCTGGGTGTAGTGATTCCCCATGATGAGATTGGTAATCAACTCCAAGGTGGAATCTACTGCAACAGCTAAGCAGCTGCTTTAGGGATGTGGTCAGCTTCTGGCATATAAGAAGAAGCGTTGAAAAGACCTCTGAGCTTTTTGGCACGCTTGGACCCTGAATGTAGCCGAGCCTTCATTCAGCAGCCTGCCATGTTTCCTGCTGATCTTGGGACTGTCTCTGGACCTGAACTAGTGACTTGCCATGTTGTTTGGTAATATTGGGACTGTGCCATTTTTATTTATTGACGTTGGGTTTGTTGGCCTCAGCAACCAGCAGCTGCCTGAATGAAGAGAAAGCCTCCAGCCCCAGTGGGCTAGGAGCAGTGGCAGGTCTGAAGCCCAAGGTCAAGGAGCTTTCACCCAGCCCCTAGAGCCTGGCACTTTGAACTCAGGCTTCTAGCCTCCTAAACTGTAAGAGAATAAATCCCTATTTGTTAAAGCCACTCATTCGTGGCATTTTCTGTTAGAGCAGCACTGGAAGACCAAAACACACATCAAGTCATAGGAAAAAAATATTTGGTCTGATTTCACCTGAGCAGGGAACACCAGGCTCTGTTCTCTCTTCCTTCGAGAGTGACCTGAATCCCAGGTACAATAGTAGAGGTAGGGTTTGACCTTGACCTATCGCCTTTAAGCAGGGAGGATCATTCTCTGTTCCTTCTTCCTCCTAGAGTATCCCATTAGGAGCACTGGTGGCACAGTGGTTAAAGCACTCATCTCCTAATCAAAAGGTCAGCGATTTGAACCCACCAGCCACTCTGCAGAAGAAAGATGTGACAGTCTGCATCTGTAAAGATTTACAGCCAAGGAAGCCCAATAGGGCAGTTCTACTCTCTCCTATTGCATGGGTCGGAATCAACTCGAGGCATATGACATCAACAACAGACAGTCCCCATCCCAGGTATCAGTGATAGAAGGGAGATGTGACCTGTGCCCATCACATCTAAGGAAGGAAGGTCATGCTCTGTTGTTTCTTCCTCCCAGAATGTCCAGTATCCCAGGTAACGAAGGTAGATGTGGAATGTGCCCCCAGCCTGACTGACTTTAAACCCCACCTTATCAGCACTTTACAATAATGTTTCAAATGAACCAAGGCTGTTTTCTAATTAAAATAAGGCTGGGGTAAATCTTGTAATAAGGCAATTTATCAGCTGATACTCTCTGCTGGTCCAATCCATGTTTTCATGCATCTAAAATTACAGGTCTAATATATTATGAGAGAATGAGCTTTAGCATTGGGCAAACCTAGGATCACATGTAAGATCCAGGATTTACAGACTAAGTGACCTTAAGTAGAGTACTCAGTCTCTCTACATTTCTGTTTCCTTGGCTGTAAAAATAAAATATCACCTACTTTGAAGGTAGCCTCTCGCAATCACTGCATGAAATACTACATGTAAAGTCATTTCCC
>NW_006922760.1:80996-89610 GCF_000298275.1 Orycteropus afer afer
AATGACTCCAGGCATCATCCTAACTGCTTAACCACAGGTTCTCTCTCCCAAGTCAAGGGGACAATTTACCCAGGGGTACTGGCCACACACAATCCTTCTCAAAGAGAAAAGAGCAACCCAGTTAATCGCACAAGCAGCTAAATGTCACCAGTCATCACCGGGATGAGAGTGGCTCATCAAGTCAAGTTAGGCAAGAGGAGTCTATGTAAAAGCTAAATGGGGTTCTGAAAGCAGATCCTGAAAACAGTGGATTTCCAGGCTGATTTTATTTGAATGCAACGATTCACTGTGTCCTCTCATTCACTATGATAATTTTATACAAATTGCATTACATCAGTCCCTTGGGAAATACAGGTGTAAGCTTCATTTCCACTGCCTAGAATTGAAAATGACTGGGGGTGGGAGGGGGAGTGCTGAATCGGAACGTTTAAAATCTCCTTTAAACATTCATAAGTTCCGGAGGCAATCGATGCAAATGCAGAGACACATCTCCTGGCTTGACATTTTCAGAGTCTCTGGCATCAACCTGGAGCCTTCTATGCTGAAGAGATCCGTTAGCCTCCAACAGTTTACCAACTTCCTCTTGGAAAGGCAAATCATCAGCATATTTCTGTGAGTGAATTAATTTGTTAAACCACACACACAAAAAAAACAAAAGCCTGGATTTTGATTAGCCATCACAGCTATTCCAGCCCCGTCTTCTTGGAAACTGAATGTGTGAAACGTCACTACACAGGCAGGACATCATGGCCATTCTAACCTGCTGGTCTCAGGGTTGCTGTCTGTGACGTTAGGATTGGACGCTGTCTGAGGTCAATGCCCTCATCCAAGTGATGTTCGAGGGCTCCTTTTTGGAAAACAGTTTGCAGCTTGGTCAGGAATATCTCTACCATTGACAAAGACTTCAAGAGGGGCTATCTATAAAATCTATAAAGAATGACTCTGATTTTCTTGGGGTGGCTCCCAAGAATCGTCTTTGAAGGTAACTCAGAGAAGGGTGTTCAAAGCATGCTTGCACAGATCATAAAGCCCTCAGAGCTCCTACAACTGTTTTGTAAATTACCATTTGCTGAGTCTGGAGCAAGAATACAAATGGAAGCCCACATGCCATACGTCTAATGATAAAGAACTTACAAACCAAACTATATCAATAGCCTGGCCGGGTTCCTACCCAAAGCCCTAAAGGAGCCAGGCTTTCCCCAGGCCAGCTCTACTGTCTGTCAGTCTAAGGACCACTGTCTTTCATTGTTTGTGATGTGTTTATTGTTGTTGTTGTTATGTGCCATCAAGTTTCCAAGGCAGTATCACTACAGAAGTAGGATCGCCCAACCTTCCTTCCAAGGAGTAGCTGGTGGGTTTGTGATGTGTAGAGTCCTCTTAAAATACGGGGCCTAGGGCAAGGACCCTTCTTGCCCTGGTCCAAGGGTAGCTTTGATGCCTATTAATTTGTTTAGAAGAAAAAGTCTCATTCTTAACCCCCAGAGGTGCTTACCATTCCTGCGGGGCCACAACTGTGGGCTGAAAGGCAACTTATACCCATCTCATCACAAGGGAGTGCAGCAGTTCCTGAAGGCGAAGTCTGATCTCACTAATTGAACTGCCAGTGGCTGGTCTGGTTCTTCTGAGTCCTGACAATCAATACACCTGTCCCACTGCAATCCTGGGCAGGGCAACCCACATTGAAATTCTCCAGTGGAAGCAGGAAAGTTCAGCCAGGCCAAAGAAGCTTTAAGCGGTCCTGAGGTGTGGGCTTAAGAAAGGGCCGTTTGGGTCAGAGGAACTGGTTGAGCCCTACCTCCTGCTATCACTTAGCCATGGGACTTTGGGCAAGCCATTTAACCTCATGAGCCTCAGTATTCCCATCTGTAAAACAGGAATAGTAAATCATAATACGTATTCAGCTTACCTCATATAGGGTTACTCCGAGATGTGCAAGTATGAAGTGGAAATGCAAAGTTGATTAGATAAAGAGTCCCCAGGTGGCACAAGTAATTATGCACTCGACTATAAGCTAAGAGGCTGGTGGTTCAAAGCCAGCCAGAGGTGCATGGGAGACAGTGCTGGTGATCTGATTCTGAAAGGTCACGGCTTTGAAAACCCTACCGAGCAATTCCACTCTGCACACAGGAGGCCACCATGAGTCGGAATCAACTGGGCAGCAACTGACAGCAACAACATCAGATGAGGAGAACGTTTGCTTCTTACACCAGCCACTGGGTTTGCTGACTGAGGACACATTGTTCTTGTTAGGTGCCATCTACTTGACTGCTAACCAGAAGGCTGGCAGTTCAAACCCACCAGCCACTCCTCGGAAGGAAGATGGGGCAATCTACTTCCATAGTGATACTGCCTCGGCAACCCAAGGAGGGGTCGTTATGAGTCAGGTCCGACTCGACGGCACATAACAACAACAACAACAGTCAGTTCCAACTCAGAGCAATCCTATGCACAACAGAATGAAACACTGCCATCTCACAATCACTGCTATACTTGAGCCCACTGTTGCAGCCACTGTTGAAGGTCTTCTTTTTCACTGACTCTCCACTTTACCCAGCATCATATCTTTCTCCAGGGATTGGTCCCTTCTGACAATATGTCCAAATTACATGAGACAAAGTCTCACCATCCTCGCTTCTAAGGAGGATTCATTTGTGATAATATACTACTCATACAATAATCTATTAACTAACGTTATATAAAAACACTGAAATAATAACAAAACAAGGTCAGACCTTGTTTGATGGAATGAGCAGTGGTTTATGTGATATAAAGAGAGAGGTGCTAAAAACTATTCAATACAAACATAATCAGCTTATCTACAAGGAGGTCTGCATTCAGTTATCAGAGCACGTTTCCTTTAGCTTAAGTCTTGCCCCTCTTCCCATATCCCACTTTAAAAGCCAATAATCTTGGAAAGAGTAATGTGTAAATTTACTAGTATCTCGGTGCATATGTGTTTATCAGACAGTCTGCTTTCCTGATAGGAGGCCATAAGCCCCCAACGCCTCTGGGCCCAGCCAAGGAGGGAGCTAGGAGAAGAAATGAGCTAAGGAGCAGAAAGTAGGATACAGGGGCTGGTTAAAAGATAAAAACTGTGATTGCAACTTATGGCAACCCTATGTGTATCAGAGTAGAACTGTGCTCCACAGGGTTTTCAGTGGCTGATTTTTTGGAAATAAATCACAGGCCTCTCTTCTGAGCTGTCTCTGAGTAGACTCAGACCTCCAACCTTTCAGTTAGCAGACGAGCACATGAACCCTTTGCACCACTCCAGGAAAACTAAAAGTTCCCCAAAGATAATCCCTACCAACCTCAGACTTCACAACCTCACAATCTGGCTCAGTTGCAGAACAAAAAGAAAGAGAATCCTAGTTTGCTGCTATTAGAAGAGAAATGAAAAATATGATGCAATGGATAACCCTTGAAAAATAGGCTTGTGATGTGAGCAGTACAGACATTATAGGATTTTGAGGAGATTAATAATATCTCAGAGGGGTTCTGGTGTGTAGTGGTTAAGGCATTCAGCTGCTACCCAAAAGGTCAGTGGTTCGAACCCACCAGCCGCTCCACAGAAGAAAGATGAGGCAGTCTGCTTTGGCAAAAATATACAGCCTTGGAAACCCAGTGGAGGTCACTATGAGTCAGGATGGACTCAATGGCAGTGAGTTTGCTTTTGAAAAATATCTCAAGGAGCCCTGACAGTGCAACAGTTAAGCACTCAGCTGTGAACTGAAGGGTTAATAGTTCAAACCCATCCAGTGGCTCCACAAGAGAAAGACCTGATGATCAGCTCCCATAAAGAAAACCTATGGGGCAGTTCTACTCCACCACATGGGGTCTCTATGAGTCGAAAGTTAACTCGACGGTACCCAACCACATCTCACAAAGAAATTGAGGCATCCTCTTGAGCTTTATCTGAAAGTAAGGTCTTTCTGGTTCTAATAAACATACAAACTAGAAGAACTCAAAAAAGTACAGTTCTCCAGCTTCATTAGGAAAAATTGATCTGTCTTAAGTGAGATAGGCCATGTCTTCCTCTCTCATCTTGAATTACTCTAGGACTATCAGAAGGAAGATAATCTGCATCTGATCACTTAAAAAAGCAACAAAAAAAAGGCAATACATATAATTGTCAGAGCAGCATTCTAGGAGGGCCTTACAGATTACTTCCTCTTTGAGATGGAAGTTACTGTCATTTGACAAACATTAGCTTCAATCAGCCTCAAATGAAGCTCTTGCTCTTCCTGAAAGATATGTGTCACCTGTCGTGCCCTCAAGGAGCTCTGGTGGGTTAGTGGTTAAAGCACTTGGCTGTTAACCAAAAGGTAGGTGATTCAAACTCACCAGCCATTCCATGGGAGAAAGATGAGGCAGTCTGCTTCCCTAAAAATTTACAGCCTTGGAAACCCTATGGGGCAGTTCTACTCTGTCCTAAAAAGGGTCGCTGTAAGTCAGAATTAACTCAATGGCAGTGGATTTGTTTTTTGGATCATGCACTCAGGTGCTTGCTGGGAGTTGATGGTAGATTGAGTGTGCCAATTCTCTCCTTGTCCCTGTGTCCATGACCTTTCCATGTGGCTTCGCAGTTCATCTCACTAAAGAAGCAGAGACCTCTTCAATCTGGGGTCACCCATGTGCTTTGGCCAATAGATAAAGCAAAAGTGACAGTGGCCAGCTTTGAGCCACTTGCACTTTCCTATACCTTGAAAACTGCCATGAGAACATACCCAGGACAGCCTGCTAGAAGACGAAAGACACATGGAGCAGAGCCAAGGACCACAGTCAAGCTGGCTGAGGCCAGCCTAGATCAGCTGACAGCCAGCTACCCTAAACAGAAGCACAAGCCCAGCCAACTCCCCGAACCCTCAGAAGACACTCAGACACATAAATCAGCCAAGCCAAGATCAGCCAAGCCCAGCCTAGAGGAACCTACAGGCAGCCAAGCCCCTACATATGAGCAAGCCCAACTAGGATCAGTAGAGTCACCCTAAATACTCCAGGTATGTGAGCAATAGTTCTTACTGCTGTACAAGATGAAGGTGTTGTGACTGTTTATCACACAGCATTATCAGGGCAATAGATAACACATACAGAGGCCTAGTTTTCTGGCTCTACTCTTGTCTAGAGAATATTCTAGAAAGCCACAGACAGTTTCATGATGCTGGATTCTGGTGGCATAGTCCCTAAGGCATTTGACTGCTAACCAGAAGGCTGGCTGGCAGTTCAAACCCATCAGCCACTCCTCAGAAGGAAGATTGGGCAATCTACTTCTGCAGAGATAATGCCTTGGAAACCCAAGGAGGAGTTGCTATGAGTCAAAATTGACTTGACAGCAATGAGTTTGGTTTTTTTGTTTGTTTGTTTGTACTACCCAACACTTTCATGGGGCAGCCAGACAACTCATTGCTTATAGCATCTTCCCCTTGTCCCTGAAAGATGCAGACATGTGGGGAACGCTGTAGGTAAGCTTTCTCTCTCTCTCTCTCTCTCTCTCTCTCTCTTTTTCTGGTGCCAAAACCTGGGATTGAACCAGTAGGTAAGCTTTCTTGGCATCTTTCATTAATAGACTAGTCCTGACCACTTGAATCATGAAGATATAGGAGGAAAGTATAAATCTATTAAAGATATTTGGTACAGCAAAGCATAATTTGACTTACGTAAAATAATAAAACATACAGGCATATCTCATTTTATCACACTTCACTTTATTGCCCTTCGAAGACAGTGTGTTTTGACAAATTGATGGTCTGTGGCAAGCTTGTGAAGAGCAAATCTATCAGTGCCATTTTTCCAACTGTCTCTGTGTCCCATTTTGGTCATTCTCATATTTCAAACGTTTTCATAATGCTTTTGCACTTAATAGACTATAGTATAGTCTAAACATAATTTTTGTATGCATGGGAAACAAAAATATTTGTGAGACTCACCTGATTGCAATATTCATTTTACTGCAGTGGTCTGGAACTGAGTCCACAATATCTCCTATGTATGCCTGTATACATATGCATAAGAAAAGACCTCAAAGGTTATCTACCGAGGCTGTGAAATGTTTTTTTCCTAAGAGGCTAGGTGGAAGTATGGGTTAATGTTCTTCTTTTGCTTCTCTGTGGTATCTCATTTTCCTGAAATGAGCATGAAGACATTGGTAATTTCAAAAAGAGAAATGTAAACCATGAAAGGAACAATAAATTTGCAAAGACAGAAGAACAAATATTTAAATTTCTTTTCAGGGATTGAGTAGGTTATTATCACTTCTGATTTATTTTAAGTCAATTATGCAGAATCATTGGATAAATATTAATTAGCTGACATTCGAAAAGCCAAAATTATGAGAAAATTCTGAAAAACAGACAAAATTGCTTTCAGACATATAAACACTTGAAAGATGTACCCAAATTTGCAATATTTAAAAAACAGGGACCAGATGTAAATATTTTCCAATAAATTGTTGCCTGGAGTAAGGGCGAGCAAACTTTTTCAATAAAGGGGCAGATAGTCAAGATAGTAAATATTTAGGGCTGTGCTGGTTTCTAGTGCAACTACTCCATGCTGCCCTTCTGGCACAAAAGTGGCCATAGACAACAAATGAATAAATACACATGGCTGTGTTCCAAAATATCTTTATTTACAAGAACAGGTGGCCACTGGAATCAGCCTAAGGACCATAGTTTGCCTACCTCTGGCCCAGACAAATTGCTACCATAGCAATAATAGCTGATGATCACATTGACAAGAACTTACTTATTCCACCAGCAACCCCTTCTCACCTTTGTGTGCTGTTAAAATCTTTTTCCTCCTTTGGGTCTCAGCATCTTTCAAGAAGCTTCTACCGAATGTCCCTGGAAGAACAGACTCATCTCCCAGTGTACCCCGAGATCACTTACCCTAGTGTGGTGTTTGAATCCCCTATCTACTCATCCTTCTCCATTAGGCTAAGAGTGCCCAAAAGCAAGATTGTCTTGATTGTTGATATTCTCAGAGCCTTATGGAGAAGCTGGACCATAGATGCTCAGTAAATGAATGTGAAGTGAATGATTCAGCAAAACACAATCACGGGCCATGGCAAGTACACTGCAAGTGATTACTCAGGCTCTTCAAACCATACCCACTGCCACTGAGTGGATTCCAACTCATAGTGACCTCCATAGGGTTTCCAAGGCTGTAAATCTTTCTGGTAGCAGACTGCCTCATCTTTCTCCCAAGGAGCAGCTGCTGGGTTCTAACCACTGACATTTTGGTTAGCAGTCAAATACCTTACCACAGCGCCACCAGAATTTCTTCCATCCTCTTCAATGGCCCTTCTTTAATTAGATATTAAAAGCTGATTAGGCAATGGTTTCTTAAATATGACACCAACAACACAAGAGTGAAAAAAAATAGACAAATCAAACTTCATCAAAATGAAAAACTCTTGTGCTGCAAATAATATCATCAAGAAAGTGAAAAGACAACCCACAGAAGAGGAGGAGATTTTTGCAAAGCACATGTCTAATAAGGCACTGGTATCCCCTCTATGTAAAGAGCTCTTACAACTCAATAATAAAAAGACAAACAAGGCAATTAAAAATGGATAAAGGATTTGCATAGACATTTCTTCAAAGATGTACAAATACATATGTATTTCTTACTACAGGATTCTGATCATAATAAAGATGACTGTTAATGCTAATAATTGTATATTTAAAAAAGTAATCATTAAAATCTTTCAAATAAATCAATAAGAAAAGAGATTGATAGCAAACTTGCCTATTTAGAGAGTGCATTAAGTAGACAGTTTCAGGAAAAACCTTATAATCTTTGATCACCATCAAATGTTATGCAATTTCAATAGTGATTAAAATATATAGAATTCCAATCTTTGCAGAATTGGTCAATGTACTCCCAGTCATAACATTAAACAAAATAAACTTTAAAAAAGTATGTTTGTTGTTGTTATGTGCTGTCGAGTCGGACCCAACTCATGGCGACCCCTCCTTGGGTTTCCGAGGTGGTATCACTATGGAAGTAGATTGCCCAACCTTCCTTCTGAGGAGTGGCTGGTGGGTTTGACCCGCCAGCCTTCTGGTTAGCAGTCAAGTGCCCTTGGCATTACACTACCAGAGCTCCCAAAAAGTATGTTTAGTTTTGTGTTATTTAATTCATTTAGATGGTTCTGATCAAAGTGTACTAGGTAGGGTACCGGGAAAAAATCCTTTTGCTGAAAAGTGTACTAGGTAGGGTACCGGGAAAAAATCCTTTTGCTGATAGCAACAGAAAATGCTAGATTAAAAAAAAAATTAAACAATACTTTAGAAACATTGTAGAAATGAAAACATAGTGGGGAATGTCTCAGCCAATCTCCTCAAGAAAAGCCTGTCAAACTCAAAATCATTTGGAGAAAAACAAAAGGGGGGGCAGGTTCGCTGGTCTGATAGAGCCTGGTGGGACCGCTGAGACTATGGCCCTTAGCTGCCCTTCAGGTCTGGAATTGAAACCACACCTGTGGCTTCCAGCCAACAATAGATAGGTATATGAGTTGAACATTTTCCTGAGGTAGATACACTCCTTGGAGAACAGTCTTGGTTATGCAGAGGGAGACAGCTTAGGGGGCAGGAGTGCATGGAGGGATGGACAC
>NW_006922760.1:90680-93931 GCF_000298275.1 Orycteropus afer afer
TCCATTGTTTTCTATGAATTTGTTTCCAAAATGCTTTTATTTAAACAGGAAAATAATTTATTTCCTTTAAAAAAAAAACTTTGATTCATCAAAAATAGGAAAGTTAAACTAGATATAGTCAACCAACAGCCAGCCTTTGTTTCCAACTAATTAAGAAGTAGAAAAGAAACTCATTCCCATCCTACTATAATTGTGCTCCTTTCAAAAATAGGGTAACAAACTAAGGAATCATTAAAAAGTATAATTACTAATATTCAATCTTTCCAAATGATAGTATTTCCAATTTCCCAACTGATTCTAATATAGAAGATTCTGTAAGTACTTGCACTAATTCCAACATTTTTACATAACATTGGGAGCTTCATAGTTCCTAAAGCATTGATTATTAGCTTAGGTGTGCATTTTACAAATGTATTTGTCTATATTAACTGGAAAAGAAAAAGTGATCATGTTATAATCTCTTAGGATAGTAACTAGAGAATATGGAAAGATGCACTTAGGAATAATTGTCCAACACTTGGAAATAGGGAAAGAGATGACTGGGTGTCTTTTCAGTGGGGTGTTGGCTGTTGTCCAGTAGACCTTTCCAGAATTTTCTGAAACTTTAGGTGTGTGCACCTTTGATTGATTGTCTTTCCATTGATTGATTGGACTATTGTACAACTCTGTAAGGGTAGAAGTTAAGTTGTAGAAAACTGTTGGTAATGCAAATCATTACTATCCATTGAAATGCAAATGAATAAATGAATTTTGTCTGGTAGAAATACTGAGAATTTCGGCCCTGTAGAAAAGAGGAACTCAAACATCACATTTTATTGCCATATAGGACAGCACTGTCCAATGAAAATATATACAATTCAAGCCACATATGTGATTTTATATTTTCTAGTAGCCACATTAAAAAGGGTAAAAAGAAATAAGTGAAATTCATTTAATAACACATTTTATTTAATTCAATATATCAAAAATACTACATTTCAAATACTACCAAGTAGTCAACATACAAAATTATTAATGACATAGTTTACATTCCTTTTGTTTGTGTCAGCTCTTTGAAATCCAGTCTGTATTTTATACTTACAACACATCTCAATTCACACTAGCTACGTTGCAAGTGTTCAGTAGCCCCATGTAGCTGGTGCCTACCATATTCGACAGTGCAGCTGTACTTTTTCTTTGTCTGTACAGGCCTGGACAGAAGCTCTGGTGGCATAGTGCCTAAGACATTTGACTGCTAACCAGAAGGCTGTCAGTTCAAACCTACCAGCCACTCCTTGGAAGGAAGATTGAGCATCTACTTCCGTAAAGATATCGCCTTGGAAACCCAAGGTGGAGTTGCTATGAGTCAGAAATGCCTAGATAGTAGTGAGTTTGGTTTTGGTTTTATAGGCCTGGATGGTTCGGTTATTACACTTCCCCATTCAACTACTCATTAATATACTTTCGGAGTGAATCCTATATATTATTCAGCATGTGTTCTGGGGATCCCGGGTGGTACAGTGGTTAAAATGCTTGGCTGCTAACTCAAAGGTTGGCTGTACAAACCCAGTGGCTGCTCCACAGGAGAAAGAGTAGCAGTCTGCTTTAGTAAAGATTTACAGGCTTAGAAACCCTATGGGTAGTTCTACTCTGTCCTATAGGATCACAATGAGTTGAAATCAACTCGATGGCAGTAGGCTTTGGACTATGTGTTCTGACTATACACCATTTAATAGGATAGATACAAAAACAGTGTAATGAATGTCCTTTGCCCTCAAAGAGTAAGGTGAGAAACAACACAGAATTGTAAAAAAAAAAAAAAAGATGAAAACAAGACATCATGAAAAGAAAACCTTGACTGTAGTGGAAAATAAAGAAGCAAAAAATCAACATGGATAGGGATAGTCAAGAAGGAGGAGGTTTGAGAGGGAAGAGAGGAGTAGAGGGTAGTCAAAGCTTAATGAACAAAATGAAGACGAAACCCAATCACAAAATGGGCAAAGGACTTGAATAGACATTTCACCAAAGAGGACATTCAAATGGCTACAAAATGCGTGAAAAGATGCTCAGCATCATTAGCCATCAGAGAGATGCAAATCCAAACCACAAGGAGATGCCATTTCACTCCCACTAGGAAGCTAAGATAAAAAGGAATAACTGTTGGCAAGAACGTGGGGGAATTGGAACTCTTATCCATTGCTGATGGGAATACAAAATGGTACAGCCATTGTGGAAGATACTGTGGTGGCTTCTAAAAAGACTAAAAATAGAACTACCATATGACCCACCAATTCCATTTCTAAGTATAAACACAAAAGACTTGAAAGCAGAGACTCAAAAAGATATGTGTACACCAGTGTTCATGGCAGCACTAATCACAGTAGCCAAAATGTGGAGACAACCTAAATGCCCATCAACAGATGAATGGATAAACAAAATGTGGTACATACATACAATGGAATACTACTCAACCAGTAGGAAAAAATGAAGTCTTGATACATGCTACAGTATGGATGAAACTGGAAGATATTGCTCAGTGAAATAAGTCAATCACAAAAGGACAAATATTCCATGACCTCACTTATATAAAAGTCAAGAAAAGGCAATTTATACAGACCAAAATTTATTAGTAGTTATCAAGGGGAGTGGGAAGGCAGAAAGAGGGAGTTAATGATGACAGAAAAATTACATTAAAGGTTGAGCTGCACAGCTGATTCTTCTAATTGCTGTCAATAAGTTGTATACCTATAAAAAGTTGAATTGGCAAAAGCTGTGATAGATATTATAACAATGACCAAAAAAAAAAAAAAGTAACTATAGAACATGCTCATGTATAACAAAACACCTCATGATATTTGGTTCCTTGGTTTGGAGGTTTAGGGTCATAGTTTCATGGAACATCTCAGTTAATTGGCCTAATAACATGGTTAGTACTTCTGTTCTACCACCTAGTTCACTGCATAGTGCCAAAAGCTTGCAAGTGGCCATGCAAGCCACAATAATTTGTTTCTATTCGGAGGAAGAAGGAGAGTCAGGAATAGGAGAAGGACATGGAATGTGTAGCTAATTGCCTCCATGAACAACTGCCTCCTTTGCCATGAGACCAGAAGAGCTAGATGGTGCCCAGCTACCATTACTGAACGTTTTGATCAAAGATTCCATAGAAGAATCCTGATCACAAGGGGGGAAATGAAGAACAAAATTTCAATTTCTCAAGGGCTTTAGATTTTCTGAAGCCATAGAGGGTGGATGTTGCCCTGAAACTATTGCCC
>NW_006922760.1:124841-126517 GCF_000298275.1 Orycteropus afer afer
TGGGACCTTCTAAAAATTAAATTTTTATGTGCTTCCAAAGAGTTCTCCAAAAGAATCAAAGAGAACCCACAGATTGGGAAAAAAATATTCAGCAATGACACATCTGACAAGGGAGTTATCTCTAGAGTGTATAGAAAACTCCAACACCTCAATAACAAAAAGACAAACAGTCCAATTAAAAAATGAGCAGAAGACATGAATAGACACTTCACCAAGGAGGATATTCAGGCGGCCAACAATCATATGAAGAAATGCTCACAATTATTAGCTATTGTTGCTGTTGTTTTTATGTGCCTTGGAGTTGGACCCGACTCATAGCAACCCCTCCTTGGGTTACTGAGGCAGTATCACTACGGAAGTAGATTGCCCAACCTTCCTTCCGAGGAGTGGCTAATGGGTTTGAACCGCCAGCCTTTTGGTTAGCAGTCAAGTGCCTTAGGCACTATGCTACCAGAGCTCCCCATTAGCTATTAGAGAGATGAAAATCAAAACAACAGTGAGATACCATCTTGCTCCAGCACTAGTAGCAAAGTTCAACAAGACAGAAAATAACAAATGCTGGTGAGGATGTGGAGAGATTGGGACTCTCCTACACTGCTGGTGGGACTGTAAAATGATATAACCACTTTGGAAAACAGTATGGTGGTTTCTTTAAAGGTTGGAATTAGTAATACCATTTGACCCAGCCATTCCATTACTAGGTATATATCCTAAAGAAGTGAGAGCCATGACAAAAACAGACATATGCACACCCATGTTCATCACAGCACTATTTACAATAGCCAAAAGATGGAAACAACCTAGGTGTCCATCAATTGAGGAATGGATAACCAAACTATGGTACATACACACAATGGAATAATACGCAACCCTAAAGAATAACCTTGAGTCTGCAAAACACCGCATAACATGGATGAACTTGGAGGACATTATGCTGAGTGAAATAATTCAATCACAGAAGGACAAATATTGTATTAGTCTGTTATTGCAAAAGTCAAGGAAACGTCTATATATGGAAGGAAATTTTCTTTGTTGGTTCTCAGGAGTGGGAGGGGAGGGGAAGGAAGGGAACATGGTTAGACAGGTAGAGATAAGTATTGATTTGGGTGAAGACAAGGGCAGTGTACCAAATGTGAGTGAGTGATCAACATGGTGGCATTGAGGAAGAGGAAGACATAAAGTGGTACATGGGAGGTACAGGCAACAAAGATGAATCCTTTTCCACATAAAGTACGGCGTTGTCAGTGAAGGAAAACATGGGTTTAAGGTTTGATAGATGGGTGGACAGGCTGAACTCTTAGGTATGTCTCTGAAGTGGGGAGTATACCCAAGAACATGTATAGGGTTGGCAGACAATGGTCCTATAAATGTATTTGTATGATCTGAATTCCCAGGTGTATAGTAGAGTTGACAAGTGACAAGGTTGTAGTCGCTTCTTGGTCACAGTCAGCTACCCAGAGGGACTGAGTAGTAAGTTGAACTTGTGGGCTTGGGACCACAGTCTCAGGGCACATCAAGCTCAATTGGCATAACATACCACACAAAACATTGTTCCACCTTCTACTTCTGCGAGTAGTGCCTGGGAGCTTAAAAGCTTGCAAGCAGCCATCTAGATGCAACGATGGGTCTCTCCTCAACCAGCAAAGAAGAATGAAGAAAACCAAAGATTCATGGAA
>NW_006922760.1:126617-134299 GCF_000298275.1 Orycteropus afer afer
AGAGAGGGAGAACAATGTGGAACAAAACTCAACATCATTTGGAAAAAAAAGGGACCAGTTTTGCTGGTCTGATAGAGCTTGGTGGAACCACTGAGACTATGGCCCCTAGCTACCCTTCAGGTCTGGAATTGAACCCATACCTGTGGCTTCCAGCCAAACAAAAGACAGGCACATGAGTTGAACATTTGCCTGAAATAGATACACTCCTTGGAAAGAACAATCATGGGCAAAAGAAGGGCTGATTACACACAGGGAGACAGCTCATGGGGTAGGAGTGCATGGAGAGATGGACACAGAGAAGAGATGACTATCGGGAGGAAGTGGGAGGGGAGCTGTTGCATGTGGGAAATTGTGGTCAATGTCATGAGACAAAGTGTATGTGAACTGCTTTATAATAAGTGAATTTGCTCTGTAAATTTTCACCCAATCTCTCTCACACACACACACAAAAGACTGCTAGGAAAGAGGCACATATACCCCCTGGTATCAACCATTCTATGGGTGCTACATTCATCTGTGATTGAGTTGGACACATGAGACACTTACACAGTGTTGACAAAATGAAAGTCATTACTATTATTTATAGAAAGCAAACAGTAAACAATAAATAGATTGCCAATGAGGATAAAAAAATGTATATTCATCCAAAAACATGTACACAAATGCTCATAGCAGCACTCTTCATGACAGCCAAAAAGTGGAAACAACCTAAGCGTTCATTGAGTGATGAATGAATAAGTTAAATGTGATATATCCATGCAACGGAATATTATTCAGCAATAAAAGCAATGAAGTGCTGATGGACAAACTTTTAAAATATTGTGCTAAATGGAAGAACCCAGTCATGAAAGAACACACAGGATATGATTCCTTTTACATGAAATGTGCAAAATAGACAAATCCATAGAGACAGGAAATAAATTAGTAGTTGTCTAAGTGTGTGGGGAGATGGGGTGGGGAGTGACTGCCAATGGGTGCACGGTTTCTTTTGGGGGGGGATTAAAATGTTCTCAAATTAGATTGTGCTGATAGTTGCACATTTCTCTGGATATGACCAAAAACATTCACCCACTTTCAGTGGGTGAATTATATGACATGTGAATTATATCTCAATATAGCTGTTAAATAAATTAAAAATTAAATAATCTTCATCCCACCTCATGCTAAAATTCATTATGAAATACGAATTGAGAGAGTCTGAATTAAGAAAGTTTTACGAACTTCCTTTTCTCCCTCAATAGTCTTGATCTGTAGCTGTACATTTTGTAAACCGAAAAGCCTGCTAAATTAATCTTGTTCCTCTCCCCAGGGTAAATTTCATCAAATTTCTCTTCGATTATTCTTTCCCCAGTAGAGATCAGTACTCTGGTGCTTAAAAGATGCACACCCAAATGACTCCTCTCTTATCTCTTGGGTAGCAGACAATGTTGGTACAAGAAGTACTTTCACATTTTTCTTCTGATTTAAAAGTTTTGGCCAGTTCTTAATAGATACTCAGAGAACACTTCTTGACTTCATCAGAAAAAAAAAAAAAATGAAAAACATTGAAATGGACCAAAAAAATTACAACCTGTAGCTCATGGCTGGCTGTTCTGTCTGGTCTGTCCTTCTAGGTAATCTGAATCTATGGATCCTGGATCCTGCAATTTCTTTGAACTATTGTGTTGTTGTTGCAGTCAAGTACTACCAAGTCCATTTTTTACTCTTACCAACCCCCTGTGATAGAGTAGAACTGCCCTAAAGGGTTTTCTAGGCTACGATCTTTACAGGAACAGAACCCCAGATCTTCTCCCACAGAGACACTGGTTGGGTTCAAACCACCAATCTCTTGGTTAGCAGCTGAGTACTTAACTGTTGTGCCACCAGGACTCCTTTACAGCTCTGCAAATTGTAGGAAACTGATAAGGATGTCCACAGAGATACAAATGATTTGTGTCTAGTGGAATGCAATCGCTTATTGTGTGTGGCTATTGACCAGTTTTGCATCTATTTCCAATTCAGAGGGCCTTCCTGATCACAGTTATATGTGTCCTCTTTGAATTCTCCTTTGAACCAGTTCTAACGTCTTCCTGGCTCCCTCAGTAATTAATGACATAAATAACATGCTGGACATGTGTTTTTTAGTGTGTGTGTATGATGTGTTTTTCTTGTGTTCATTTTGTATCTATATGAGAATCATAGTTTTGACTTAAAAAAATGTATCCTTTAACAGTCCTTTTCTTACTTCACACAGAATATAATGAGATTTGGTCTCCCCACAATTAGTCGCAAAGAAAATGACAGATAAATAAATAAATAGATAAATAAACAAGCAAAAGACTAACAATCCCTAGTTTGATACCAAAGCAGTTTTATTGAGCTGTACTTGGGCATATACTATTTGCATAATAACTGATGCTTCATTGGTGATTGTCTAGTTACCTAGTGCAGATACAACAGAAATACCATAAGTGGATGGCTTTAACAAACACAAATTTATTCTCTCAAAAATTAGGAGGCTAGAAGTCCAAATTCAGGGTACCAGCTTTAGGGGAAGCCTTTCTTTCTGTCAGCTCTGGAAGAAGGCCTTTGTCTCCTTTCAACATCTGTGGGCTCAGCATTCCTTGGAGATCTCCATGTGTCTTGGCATCAATCTTCCCTTGAGTCTAGGAGGGTCCCAGGATCCAAAGGACATGCTCTGCTCCTGATTCTTCTTTCTTGGTGGTAGTCAGGTCCTCCTTCTCCGCTCACTTCTCTCTCCTTTTACCCCTTAAAAAGGTGATGCAGGCAACACTCCAAGGAAACTTTCCTTGCAGTAGATCAGGGCTGGGCCTGAATGAGAGTGTTGTATCCTACCCTAATCCCCTTACAACTGATTGGCTGATCACATAAGATCACATCATAGGAGATGATTACATCATTATACACATGCCAAATTATATCATTATATAACGGCCAAACCACTGAGAATCTGTCCAGCCAAGTTGACAAATATTTTGGGGGCACAAAATTCAAATTATGACCAAATAAAAAAAAAAAAAACCCACTGTTCATCGGTCAATTCTGACTCATAGTGATCTTATAGGACAAAGTAGAACAGCCCCATAGGGTTTCCAAGGCTGTTAATCCTTATGGAAGCAGACTACCTCATCTTTCTCCCACAGAGTAGCCTGTGGGTTCAAACCACTGACCTTCTGGTTAGTAGCCAAATGTTTAATCACTGCACCACCAGACTTCTTCAATCCATGAGAGTGATCAATAAATTTTGTTTGTTCAGTGTCCGCCTCCCTCTCCTCTGAGGACACTCTGGTTAGGGGGATTGAAGTTTGATGCATGTCAATGGCCTGTGCCAAGAACCCAGCAGTTGTCCATGATGATACAGGAGGGCACACAGCAACCCTTGGAAGATAATGAGGAACCAAGGCAACCTCCATTCTTTCTCTTTTGCTGCATAGTTGGAAATCTTATCTCTTGTCTGAGGAGCCCCTCAAGTACCTTAAGTTGGCTTCTTCCTAAATTGACATTCTCTCTTTCTCATGTTGGCACTGCCCTTTACCAAAGCCTTCCCACACACCAGAGCTGGTCTCTTTTCATGTAATTTGAGGAATCACAGCCTGCTTCCCCACCCCAACTTGTTCCCAATTAGCCTCCTAACTACCCACAGGCCAGCTGCCAACCCTGTCATTCCCACCAAGATAATCACCCCTTCAGGTTAAAACATCATTTTCTTTCTTTTTTTTTTTTCCTGTGGGTAGAGGTAGAATTTCATAAAAGGCAAATTGGAAATTGTCATTGCAGATATTAGAATTAGAAGACAGTTTCCCTGGTGACTAAAGACTCAGGGTCAGGAAAGCATAATTAAGAACTATGGGCTATGTTGTATTCACAAGGGGATCCAATGTGAAGGGGGTAATTCCCAGAGTGCATCTTCCATGGACTACGGAAATAAAGCATTAAACGGTTTAAAAATCCTTTCCTTGTAAATTGTAATTCCCTTTGGTGTTCTTTGACCTTTCAGTAAAGCCTGATTTGCCTACAAAAGTTGGTGAAGGGGTATGGTGAAAGGAAATGAGTCCTGACCATGTTCCATCCCTCTCCTTTGAGGACACTCTGGTTAGAACCAGCAGTGGGGGTACATCGGGGGATTAAAGTTTAATACATGTCAATGGCCCGGGCTGAGAACCCAGCAGCTGTCCGTGACTATCAGGAAGTCACACAACAACCCTTGGAAGATAATAAGGAGGAACCAAGGCAACCTCCATTCTTTTTCAAATGTACCAGAGCAAACATCCAATAGAAATATAATATAAATTGCCTGGGTAATTTTAAAGTTCTGGGTGTTGCTGTTAGCTGCTAAGTTCACCACCAACTCCTGCGGACCCCATATGCACAAAGGAATGGAGCACTGCTAATTCCTGTGCCGCCATCATGATTAATTAGAGATCAGACTGTTGCAACCCATAGAGTTTTCATTAGCAGATTTCAGAAGTAGATTGCCAGGCCTTTCTTCCTACTTCATCTTAGGCTGGGAGCTCTACTGAAACCTGTTCAACTCAAACCCTCACTGACAGATTGATGGTGGCTGCACACGAAGTGCCTTGGCCAGGAATCAAACCAGGCCTCCTACACAGAAGGTGAGAATTCTATCACTGAGGCACCACTGCCCTTCTTTAAATTTCTGGTAGCTACATTCTAAAAAACAAAAGAAAAAAGAGATGAAATTAATTTTTATAGCATATTTTATTTAACCCTAAAATATTATCATTTCAACATGTAATCAGTATAAAAAATTATTGGGATATTTTCCTTTTTTTGTGCTAAGACTTAGAAATGCAATGTATATTTGGCACTTAAAGCACATTTCAATACAGACTAGGCACATCTGAAGTGCTTGATAGTCGCATGTAGTTCATGGCTACCATATTGAATGGTACAGGACTAGGGGAAGGCAACTCTGAAACAGAATAGAAAATAGGCCCTTGGATAACAACTCCTCATTCACTCTGTTTCATGTAGCAGCTGAACCAGTGCTCAATGCAGAAGTCAGAGACCAAGGCCAGCAGGAGTGAGCCATCAGAGAGGAATCAGAAAGGGATCAGAAGCCAGATCTCCTCTTAAAGATAATTGTGTGTATAGCCAATCCCACTGTCTGGGCCACATCTGCTGTGTAAAACCCAAATGTGATTCTTACTTTTTACTGTTGTCAGGAACAAGTCGTACTTCCTGATCTTTTTATTTGTTCCCCCATTACTTCTTCTATAAATTTTTCCTTCAAAACAGTTTTTTTTTTTTTTTTTCCTGCCTCATTCTGCTTGCTGCACTGGGAGTAATAATGTCCTTTGTCTCTGGTCCTGGGGTCTTATGTCTTCTGCCAGCACCCATGAAATTGTGGTGGGCTGAGGAGCTCTGGTAGCATAGTGGCTCAAGCACTTGACTGCTAACCAGAAGGCTGGCGGTTCAAACCCACCAGTCACTCCTCGGAAGGAAGATGGGGCAATCTACTTCCGTAGTGATACTGCCTAGGAAACCCAAGGAGGGGTCGCTATGAGTCGGGGCCGACTCGACGGCACACACAACAACAACAATTTGTTAGCATGGAAGTAGAGTAAAATTTCAGACCCTTCACAATTCTTGACATTATCAGCCCATCTTTCAATGACTATCTGAGGTCTTATTCTTCCAAAGTGCCTTTACTAATCTCTCAGAACTTTTAACATTTCCCTTTTCTGCTCAGCACTTACCATGTAGAACATTTCATTATAATTTTTATGAGTCTATATTTTAGTATCTCCATTATCCCCCATTGTTCTATGCAAAACAGTCATTAGTGTTTGCTTTTGTCTCATAAATGTGAAATATCAGAGAACCTTTGCATCACGTAAAGTTGGAGTCCCGCCCCCTTCCCACCATCAGATTTGATGACGATGTATGTTCCTTTCTCCTTCTCCCATGCACCGTCCTCTTTCCCCACTCTCCTTTAGTTTCCGGTCCTCCTATACTTATTTAACTACCCCTTTCACCTTCATAACACTTAAATAGGTGAACTCAAGGAAACCCAACCCATAGAATCTGAAGTTACAGGATGCAGAAGCTAAAGAAGATCACTTTTTAATGGGATCAATATTGAATGCACACAGCATGTTCGCCTTCAAATTGCCTCAGAAAACAAATTCTTCCTTTCATTCACCAATGCAAAGCCCTTTGGAATGTGAACTTGACTAAAGATAGCAGATTTCCTGTTCTTTTCCCCATAGGAAAAATGAATAATCATGGCATGAGTCCTTCGACAGATGCAGGATATTAGCCATTCTAGTGCAAGCAATTATTCTAGAAAATCCCAATTATTTTTACCTAATCACTGCATCACACTTGAAAAGATACAGAAATAATCTCTCACTCTGTAGATGAGTGGTTTTTCTTCTCTCTCTTGCCTTTCTACCTTCTTTTTCTCTTTTTCTTTATCTCTTGCTTTTGACTCTACAGCATTAAACATGCATTTCTCACAGCTTTTCAAACTGAAATGGACAAACATCTAATGATCTTACTATCTAGGGGATTACAAGGTAAGCAGCTTGCTGCAGTGAATTGGAAATAGGAATCCCCTCTCTGATAGCAAAACATTATAGGTTATTTTAGAGGCGCAAAATTGCTCTCAGACCACAGGTGTGCCTATAATCTGATTGAAGGTTACTCTGTCTGTGAGAAAGATGGTCCGCTCTAGAGGGAGTGGGCAGATCAGGTTATTTGAACTAAAACTTCTCCCCGACTCTCCCTTCCTCTGTGGTCAGAGTTAGAGTCAGGAAGAACACTGAAGCTTGCAGAAGAGCAATTTCCCTTTGGTACCATTCATTTTCCATCATCATGGGGAAATTACATATTGAAACTCAAGATACGTAAGTAATGAATGTTTGTTTCATCAGCATGATAAGGATTAGCTCCAAAGCCATCCTGTTATTGTTACCTGCCGCCAAGTTCATGGCAACCCAATGTACAATGGAACAAAATGCTTCCCATTTCATCATCCCCATGATTGGTTGTGGTACTCCCACAACTAAAGGGTAGGATAAAGCTGTTCTTATCCAACATACTACTTGGGAGTCTGAATTCATTAGTCTGAGGAAGAGATGGAGGCTCCTGAAATCACCCCTGGGCTGTTGGAGGCAATTTTCTCTCCCCTTGTGAAATTAGAGGAGGTCAGAGGACTCGGCCCTCACACCCTTTTTGTACAGACCCTGCAATGTTCTCCACCTCTCTCCTTTTCTGGTTACCATTGTTTTCTGAGCCTAGTTATCCAGCCTGTTCATCATTTCTATGAACTACCCAAGAACTTTCAGTAAATTCTTTTTTCTGCTTAGGTGAGTCAGCAGAGAATTCTGTTGTCTACACCTACAAAACTTGATGGATAAATTCTTTCATATGCTAATCAGATCACTGATAATGTCTGCTTGGATTCCAAGCTCACCAAGTGATTTTCTGATTGTAATTTGGCTTCTCCAGTGTTAAGGAGCCCTGGCGGTGCCATGGTTAAAGTACTTGGCTACTAACTGAAAGGTCAATGGTTCAAACCCACCAGCTGCTCCATGGTAAGCAGTCTGCTTCCGTAATGATTTACAGCCTTGGAAACCCTATGGGCAGTTTCACTCTGTTCTATAGGGTTATTATGAGTTAGAATTAACTTTGACAGCAATGGTCTGATTTTTTTG
>NW_006922760.1:134994-136027 GCF_000298275.1 Orycteropus afer afer
GAAGCAGGAACTTCAGGGTCTGACTAGAAGCTGTTACAAGATATATGGCATATCCTTGGTGACTGTTTCTGTAACTTGTCCCTTGCTCTGATGCTAACTATTGGGAAATTAACATAACAATGACCCAAATAATGCTTTTACTGTCCGCTTTGGAGTACCTTCCCAACATGTTGGGTGACACTGCCCTATTAGAATCATATCTACTCACAATAAACATATTCTGTTACACTAATTTTTGGTGTTTCTCTATGCAATGTGGATTTTTGACAGTCTGAATTAGGGAATGGACCTCACAGGTTCAAATGAAGTTCTTAGAAGTTCGTAACTTGCCGGCAAGGCTACCAGTAAGCTTGAAATAAACTTGTGCACAAGCATCACATTTGCAAAGTGCCCCATTTATCATCCATAAGCATCCCATACCAAAGCCATATGGAATGAAATCATTATCAAAAAGCAATCTGTGTCTCCTTATTGAGGACACCTCATTAATTTCTAACTTAATTCTCCCTAAATTGTGTCACTAAATATTTGCTTGTTGGTTTCATTTCTTTAAATATGAGTAAAGATAATGTCACCTTACATTTATGGAATTTATCAATAGCTTTCTGAGAGGTTTCTATCTCAATATCTCATTGGATCCTCAGAAGAATCCCATAGGGGACTTTTAGCATCTTTTACAAATGGAAACAGAATAACCAGTGCCAGATCACACACGTACTATGTAGCTGAATGTGGGCTTGACCCTGGATCTTTTAAATCCCAACCACCCAACACAATGGAAGTTCTGGCTGTTATCTGACATATTCATGACATTTTTACATTGCACAAGCATTGTGTTGTTGTTATGTGCCATTGAGTCAGACCCGACTCATAGCGACCCCTCCTTGGCTTTCCGAGGCAGTATCACTACGGATACTGTCAGCCCCACGGACAACTCAGGGATGCATAAAAGAGCAGGGCAGAAGAGCAGAAGAAAGGGGATTAAAAGCCAGGAAGCCAGACAGAGGTACAGTCAGCCACAGGGACCCAGTTG
>NW_006922760.1:139282-139960 GCF_000298275.1 Orycteropus afer afer
CTTAACAACAACAACAACAACATCACTACGGAAGTAGATTGCCCCATCTTCCTTCTGATTCATAAGCATTAATCTATCTAAAATGCCTGGATAAATATGCTTCTAAAATATTCCATTATTATCCCTTCACTGTTAACACAGAAGGACCTCTGGTAGTATAGTGGTTAAGGCATTTGGCTGCTAACCAAAAGGTCAATGGTTTGAATCCACCATCCACTTCGTGGAAGAGAGATGGGGTAGTCTGCTTCCATAAATATTTAAAGCCTTGGTAACCCAAAGGGGGTCACTATGAGTCAGAATAGCCTCAATGGCAGTGAGTTTGGGTTTGTTGTTGGTCAACACAGGTGCTGGCCAAAAAAAAAAAAAATTATATCAGTGCTGGCATCTGTTCTGAATTGAATCATGTCCCAAGAAAGGTATGTTGAAGTCCTAAACCCCAATACCTATGTTTAGAAGTAGAGTCTTTGAATATGTTCTCAGTTAAATTAACATGAAGTCATACCAGAGTAGGGTGGGTCCTAATCCTATCTGAGTGGTGTCCTTATAAAAGAGGAGAAGAGACACAAAGACACACATTGGGGGGAAAGATAGCCATGTGAAGATGCATGTACAAGTCAAGGAATGCCAAGGTAAAAAAAAAAAAAAGGTGGGGACCAGGTTTGCTGGTCCAATAGAGAC
>NW_006922760.1:140165-144888 GCF_000298275.1 Orycteropus afer afer
TATGGGGAGGAAGTGGGAGGGGAGCTGTTGCATTGTAAATTTTGGTCAATGACATGAGACAAAGTATATGTGAACTGCTGTTTGAAAAGTGAATTTACTCTGTAAATCTTCACCCAAATCCTAATAAAAATAAAAAAAAATAAATAAAAAATGTAATCAAATTAACTCAGCTAAAATATTAGGAAAAGTAATAACACACATAGTTTCTTGTAGGGAACAACCCCAGCCTTCGTCTACATGTCATTTGCCAGAGTCATTGGCCAGACTTCGTCTTTTCCACAGAAAAGAACAATTGTCTTGTTCCACAGACAAGCCTCCAACAGTTGTTGGAGGTCCCTGAAAGAAGGGGTCCTCAGGAAGGAAGGATTTGGCTCTGCCATGGGGAAAATGAAAATGGCAGTAGTAAGAGAACTAGCCATTCTTGAGCACAGATTATGATATATGTTTTTCACATGTTAACTCATTCCTCAATACACACAACAGCCTAAAAAGAGATTATTAGTCCTACCTTAGAGATTGTTGTTGTTGTTATGTGCCGTCGAGTCAGACCCAACTCATAGCGACCCCTCCTTGGATTTCCAAGGCAGTATCACTACGGAAGTAGATTGCCCCAACTTCCTTCCGAGGAGTGGCTGGTGGGTTTGAACCGCCAGCCTTCTGGTTAGCAGTCAAGTGCCTTAGGCACTATGCTACCTGAGCTCCTCATTAGATTAAAGAAATTGAAACTCAGAAAAGGGAATAAGGCTCTGATGCCAAAGCAGAAGGCAAAATGGTGATAAATAGAGAGAAGTGAAAAGACAAAGAGAAATGGTGACACAAAATAGAACCAGGAGCAGAAGATTCATAAGAAGTTTTCAGGTATCAGTCAACAGGGAAATCCATTACATGAACAAATAACTGCCAAACAATAGAACTAACAAGCTAGAAGACCCTTCACATCATAGCAGTAGCAGGCTCTATCTGTACTCAACCTATTTCTAAGCATGCCAACCTGACTTCTAATTGCTGGAGCAGCTCTGCCTACCAGAAGTTCTGATCTATTAACATCACTCTGGAATAGCCCTCAACTAATGACTGACAAGAGTGGATGCATCATTACCCCCCAGCTCCCTTGCCTCTCAGGTGGGAATGACCCTGAATTATAGGCTCTACATTGTTTCCCAGAGTAAGACTGAGTCAGTCGCCCACAGTAGTAACTGGTTTAATAACTCTCCCTTTATTGGCTGACTTCTTTCTCTTTCCTATCTCACTTCTCCGCTTCCCTATCAGGGTTTCTTGGCATTAACTCTCAAATAAACTGCTTGCTTCAGTTTTTCTTTCAATTTCTACTTCAAATACCCAAACTAAGAAAACACTCTGTCCTATGAATTTATAATTGTGTTGTTGTTCTTGTTAGGCATCAAGTAGGCTCTGACTCATAGAGACCCCCATGGGTGACAGAACAAAACACTGCCCAGTCCTGCACCCCCTCACAATCTTTACTGTACTTGAATCCATTGTTGCAGCCACTGTGTCAATCCATCGCATAGAGGGTCCCCCTTTTTCAGTGACCTTCTACTTTACCAAGCATGATATCATTCTCCAGGGAGTGGTCTCTTCTGACAACATGATCAAAGTAGGTGAGACAAAGTCTGGCCAATCTTGCTTCCAAGGAGCATTCTGGCTGCACTTCTTACAGGGCAAATTTATTTGTTCTTCTGGTGGTCCATGGTACTTCCAGTATTCGTTGCCAAGACCACAATTCAAAGGCATCAACTATTTTTTTTTGGTCTTCTTTACTCATTGTTCAGCTTTCACATGCATGAGGCAATTGAAAATACCATGACACACACCCTTCCTGATTTTAAACCATGCGGTATCCCCTTGTTTGAACAATAGCTTCTTGGTCTATGTACAGGTTTCTCATGAGCATGATTAAGTGTCCTGGAATTCCCATTCTTTGCAATGTTATCCATAACTTGTTATGATTGACATAGTCAAATGCCTTTGCTTAGTCAATAAAACACAGGTAAACATCATTCTGTTATTCTTTGCTTTCAGCCAAGATCCATCTGACATCAGCAATGATATCCCTCATTCTACATCTTCTGAATCTAGCTTGAATTTCTGGAAGTTCCCTCTCTGTACATTGCTGCAACCATTTTTGAATTATCTTCAGCCAAATTTAACTTGTGTGTGGTATTAATGATATTGTTTGATAATTTCCACATTCTGTTGGATCATCTTTCTTTGGAATGGGCCCCTTCCAGTCACTTCCAAATTTCCTGGCATAAACAAATAAACAACTCCAGGGCTGCATCCAATTGTTGACACATCTCAATTGGTATTCCATCAATTCCTGGAACCTTGTTTTTCACAATTTCTTCAGTGCAGCTTGGACTTCTTCCTTTCAATATCATTGGGTCTTGATAATATGCTACCTCCTGAAACAGTTGAACATCAACAAATTCTTTTTGCTACAGTGACTCTGTACTCCTTCCATCTTATTTTGATGTTTCCTGCAGCAGTCAATATTTTGCCTTCAGTATCGCAACTCAAGGTTTAAATTTTTTCTTCAGTTCTTTCCACCTGGGAAATGCCGAGCATGTTCTTCCCTTTTGGTTTTCTAACTCCAGGTCTTTACACATTTCATTATAATATTTTACTTTGTCTTCCTGAGCCACCTTTTGAAATCTTCTGTTCAGATCTTTTACTTTGCCATTTCTTCCATTCCCTTTAGCTACTTTCCATTCAAGAGCAAGTTTCAGAGTCTCTTTTGACATCCATTTTGGTCTTCTCTTCCTTTTGTGTCTTTTTAATGACCTTTTGCTTTCTTCACATATAATGTTCCTGATATAATCCCACAACTCATGTGGTCTTCAGTCATTGGTGTTCAGTGCATCAAATCTATTCTTCAGATGGTCTCTAAATTCAGGTAGGATATAATCAGGGTCATATTTTGGCTCTCGTGGACTTGTTTTAATTTTCTTCAGCTTCAACTTGAACTTGCATATGAGCAATTGACTGTTCCATAGTCAGCTCCTGGCCTTGTTTTGGCTGGAGATATTGAGCTTCTTCATGGCCTCTTTCCACAGATGTAGTCAATCTTATTTCTGTGTATTCCATCTGGTGAGGTCCACGTATACAACCATTTATGTTGTTGAAAAAAAGGTATTTTCAATGAATAAGTCATTCATCTTGCAAAATTCTATCGTGCTACATCTGGCTACGTTTCTATCAACAAAGCCATATTTTCCAGCTACCGATGATTCTTCTTCTTTTCCAACTTTCACATTCCAACCACCAGTAATCATCAACACATCTTGATTGCATGTTTGGTCAATTTCAGACTGTAGAAGTTGGTAAAATCATTAATTTCTTCATCTTTGGCTTTAGTGGTTCATGGGTAAATTTTACTGATAGTAGTATTAACTCCTTCTTCCTCGTAGGCATATGGATATTATCCTATTGCTGACAGCATTGTACTTCAGGATAGATCTTGAAATACTCTTTGATGACGAATATGATGACATTCCTCTTCTAGCAAACCATATGACTGTCTAATTCAAAATGGCCAATACCAGTCCATTTAAGTTCACTAATGACTAGGATAACGATATTTATGCATTTAATTTCATTTTAAAATTTTTCCAATATTCCTAGATTCATATTTGTAAGTTCCATGTTCCAATGTTTAATGGACGTTTGCTGCTGTTCCTTCTCATTTTGAGTTGTGCCCCATCAGCACATGAAAGTCTGGAAAGCTTTACCCCATCCACGTCATTAAGGTCAACTCTACTTTGAGGAGGCAGCTCTTCAACAGTCGTATTTTGAGTGCCTTCCAACCTGAGGGGCTCATCTTCTGGCACTATATCAGACGATGTTTCAGGGTTAGTCATAACATTTTCCAGTAATATATCACAGAGTGTTTCACAGCTATTCATAAGATTTTCACTGGTCAATTCTTTGAGAAGTGGATGGCCATTTCTTTCTTCTGAGTCTGTCTTATTCTGAAAGGAACTGACACCTGCCCACCATAGGTGATCCTGCTGGTATTTGAAATACCCCTGGCATAGCCTCCAGCGTCACAGCAACATGAAAGCCACCAAACGAGGATAAACTAATACATGAGTGGTGGAATTGTGGAAGACTTTTATTGGAGTCATCTAACAAGAATTCGTTCAAGAATGGGGTCAAAGGAGACACTTTGCCACCTAACCAATTTCCTGGGCTGCAGTAGCTAGTGGATAGTCTGCAAAATGTGAGCCACATCTCACACTCTGGTATTCCTCCCACTGAACATAGGTCCTCAAGACCCCTCTGAGTTATTTTTGGAAATCTCAAATGTGTCTCACATGAGGCAGAAACACATCCCTGTCATTCGAGCTGCCTCTTGCCTTCCAGCTTCCCACAGTGAGGGCCACCCTCCTTTCCCTGGGATTCTTAACACAGAGGTCAGACAGAGTTCCACAGGGAGGGATAAGAATGGCCCCTCCCCACCTTGGTCATATTTTGTCACATGGGCACCCATACATTGTTGTTTGTGCTTCCTATGGAAAAGTCTCTCTGGCTTCTGCTGCCTGAAGCCCCTCCAGCCACAGACCTCAAACCTGGGCTCAGGGGGCCATTTTGGAGAGCATCTCTGTTGTAGTTAAGTTTGTGTGTCAACTTGGCTAGGCTTGGTTGAGTGGCTGGGCAGCTGGATGTAGTATTCCCCATGATGAGACTGGTAATCAACTCCATG
>NW_006922760.1:146038-147196 GCF_000298275.1 Orycteropus afer afer
CAACTTGGCTGGGCCTGGTTGAGTGGCTGGGCAGCTGGTGGTAGTTATTCCCCATGATGAGACTGGTAATCAACTCCATGGTGGTATCTATCGCAAGCAGCTGAGTAGCTGCTTTAGGGATGTGGTCTACTTCCTGTATATAAGAAGTAGCTTTAGGAATGGTCTCTAGTTTATGGCACACTTGAACCCTGTATATAGCTGAGTCATTGTTCAGCAGCCTGCCATGCTCTGCTGATCTTGGGACTTTCAATGGACTTGAATCAATGGACTGCTGTATGGTTTGGTAACATCAAGATTGTGCCATTTTATTTGTTGACCTTAGGCTTCTTAGCCTCAGCAGCCAGTAGCTGCCCGAGTGAAGAGATGCCTCTAGCTTCAGTGGGCCCGGAACAAGAGGCAGAGCTGAAGCCCAAGGGTCAAAGGGCTTTCACACAGCCCCTAGAGCCTGGCACTTGGAATTCAGACTTTTAGCCTCCAAAAATTGTAAGAATAAATGCCTGTTTGTCCAAGCCATTCCCATTTGTGGTATATTCCTGTCAGAGCAGCACTAGGTAACCAAAACAATCTCCAAGACAGACACCATTGTTTCCTCCAGAGAGGCTTTTCCCATAATCACCCTGGAGCTGCCTTGTTCTTATTTCTAGCCAAACCCTCCTGCCTAGAGAGCCTTATACCAAATATACCAGTTGCCGTTGAGTAAACTCCAACTCATGACCCTATGTGTATCAGAGTAGAACTGTGCTCCAAAGGGTTTTCAGTGGCTAACTTTTCAGTGGCTAATTTGTTATGGATCATAACAAATCGTGGATAACATTGAGAAGAATGGGAATTCCAGAACACTCCATTGTACTCATGAGGAACCTGTGCATAGGCCAGGAGGCTGTCATTAGAACAGAACAAGGGGATACTGCATGGTTTCAAATCAGGAAGGGAATGTGTCAGGGTTGTATCCTTTCAATCTGTATGCTGAGGAAATAATCTGAGAAGCTAGACTATTTGAGAAGAGTGTGGCATCAGGATTGGAGGAAGGCTCATTAACAACCTGCAATATGCAGATGACACAACTTTGCTTGCTGAGAGTGAGGATGACTTAGAGCACTTACTGATGAAGATTGAAGACTACAGTTTACAGTATGGATTACACCACAATATAAAGAA
>NW_006922760.1:147746-149316 GCF_000298275.1 Orycteropus afer afer
ATGGATTGACACAGTGGCTGCAGTGATGGTCTCAGGTATAGTAGGGATCGTGAGGCTGGCACAGGACTGGGCGGTATTTGGTTCTGTTGTACATAAGGTCTCTATGAGTCAGAGATGACCAGAGAACAACAATTTTTCAGAAGTGGATCACAAGGCCTGTCTTCCAAGGCACCTCTGGGTGGATTCAAACCCCCAATCTTTCATTTAGCAGCTGAGCACTTAACCAGTTGCAGCAACCAGGGACTCCATTGGTGCCCCAATAATCACCCCATTCCAGATGGATGTGAATCATTGGAGTGGTCCTAGCTTAGGTTCAGGTGGCGATGCTCACTTCCCTATTATCCAACATAGTCTCATCTTCCACATTCCTTTTCTTTATTCAGCCAGCCTTAAAAATCAGAGCTCAAGTTATTTTAAACACTGGAGTGAATTGAATACAGTGATGAATTGGTCTGATAATTTCTGTCATAAAACCAAGCCTGTAATGGGTGGTGATAGACTCAACGACTTTTATTCTGTTCTGTCTGAAACCCTATAATTTTTTTTTTGAAAGAACATAATGTACCTTCACTTTGCCCTGGGAATTTTGCAAAGGCTTTTGGTCTGAAGTCATAAAATTTTGACCTGATTAGACTTGAGTAGTTAATGGGGCAAATCAGAGGTCCAGGCGTTTTGAAGTGTTTCAGGCAGAGTATGATTGAAATGTTAAGAAAAGATCAAGATGCACTCAATTGAACGTAGAAGCACACAGAATCTGAAAAATCCAGCTCAAATGCCACTCCTTTTTAAGTCCTATTGTATTTCCTGCGCCTGTGCATGCAGACATATGTCTGTGCACACACACATACACTGACACAATCACTCATTCATTTAAATAGGCATATGGCACTTAAATTACCATGCGACCTTGGAGCTCAGCCATTAAGCATGCTGACTCCAAAGCTGCGCTTTCTAGGATCAAATCCCACATTTGCCACTTGCTGCTTGTGTCACTTGTAAAAACGACTTAACTTCAATGTCCCTCAGTTTCCCCATATCATAAGAAGGAAAAATAATACTACCCACCCATTAGAATTTTAAAAGGTTTTCATGAATTAACCATTTTTAAAGTGCTTAAAAGGGTTGACAAAAAGAGTGAGCACTTTATCTAATGTATGTAATTTGCTATCTTTTGCCTTCATTTTAGTCATCTATGCATTTTTGTCTTAGTCTACCTACTAAATATTGGATGCCAAAGGACAGAGGTTGCATCTTCATACTCATACTCCTCTGCAGAGCCTTGCATTTGCAAGATGGTTAAAAATTAATGGGTGCAGAATTTCACAATTTGGTGTCCCCCAAAAAAGTGAGGTCTCCTCCAGCCCCACAGGGAATATTTCTGCCATGGTATAACTCAAAGAACTCACTGCCATCGAGTCGGATCCAACTCATAGTGACCCCTCCTTGGGTTTCTGAAGCAGTATCATTACGGAAGTAGATCACCCAATCTTCCATCTGAAGCGTGGCTGTTGGATTTGAACCACCAGCCTTCTGGTTAGCAGTCATATGACCTAGGCACTACACCACCAGA
>NW_006922760.1:149416-154186 GCF_000298275.1 Orycteropus afer afer
AAACACCAGCTTTCTGATTAGCAGTCAAATGCCTTAGGCACTACACCACCGTAGCGATACTGCTTCGGAAACCCAAGGAGGGGTTGCTATGAGTAGGATCTGACTGGATGACAGTGAATTTTTTTTTCCATAGTATGGAGCCACAATAATGAAATTCACTCTATAAAACAAAAGTACATAGAAAAGGAATTTAAAATCAGTGAAGGTAAGGACCAAGTCTGATGCCCACAAAGAACCCTGTAACAATTCCAACAAAGTCTGGGAGATCCTGTTCCTTGTATTTCTGCCAAAATAAGCTCAGAATCTTCTAAGTGAATTGTTCTTACAGAACTAGAATGAAGCAAAGAACACAAAAATACACTAAGACATAAGAAATACATGCATTTTATACATACTAGGTAGAATATATTCATCCAAATTTATCTAAAGTCCAATCTCATATATAGAAAAGAAAGAAATACATTAGTTGATTCCTAGTGCTCCACACCCTAATAATAATAGCTACTGTTATTGTGTACCTACTCCTTGAGTGGAAGAGCTTTGGTAGCATGTGTTTAAAGCTTTGGACTGCTAACCAAAAGGTTGGTTGTTCATGATGAGATATCATCTCACCCCAGCAATAATAGCAAAGTTCAACAGGACATAAAATAACAAATGCTGGCAAGGTTGCAGAGAGATTGGAACTCTCATACACTGCTGGTGGGATTGCAAAATGGTACAACCATTGTGGCATATGGTATGGTGTTTCATTAAAATACTGATAATAGAAATACCATTTGACCCAGCAATTCCATTACTAGGAATATATCCCAAAAAGGTGAGAGGCAGCACACGAACAGACATATGCAAACCTATGTTCATCGCAGCACAATTCACTATAGCAAAGAGATGGAAACAACCTAAATGCCCATCAATAGATGAGTAGATAACCAAATTATGGTACATGCATCCAATGGAATACTATGCTACATTAAAGAACAATGAGGGACATGTGAATCAACTCACAATGGGGATGAGACTGGAGGACATTATGCTGAGCAAAATAAGTCAATTGCAGGAGGACAAGTACTGTATGAGCCCACTACTGTAAAAAGACAAAGAAGGGTTTGCTTGGGAAAGGGAACTCACTTTGTAGGTTACCGGGGTGGGGAGGGAAGAGGAGGGATTAATTTCGGGCTAGATGGGGCCCACACGCTGACGTGGGTAAGGGGAGGGATGTATGGAAAGAGTCTATGACCTCCATGATAACATTAGGAAAAGGGAGGACATCTAATTGTGCACATAGGAGATAGATGACAGATTCTAATACCAACCAGTGTGCCCACAACACTGCATTGCCATTGTGATAGTTGGAGCTGTGTGTCAACTTGGCTGGACCACAATTCTGTGTGGTTTAAGCAATTGTGATGTGGGTTTTTCCAATGATGGGATCAGATGTATATGTTTTGAGCAGCCAATCCACTGAAACAGAGTTTCCCTAGGGGTGTGGCCTGCTTCCAGTATATTTATGGACATCCTGGGAAAAGAGACATTCTTCTGTGGATCGAGATTCTATTGTGCTGCCTACAACTGTCCATGAGCAAGCAATCCACCATTCAGCCTGGAGATCTTGGATTTGTCATTTGTTGGAGTCAACAGCCAGTATATTGCCTGCCAACCTTGAGCCCCTCAGCTCCTACAGCTGCGTGAGTCGGGAAAAGCTTCCAGCTTGACGTTTGATCCAAGAACTTGGGACTTGCCAGCTTCTATAAGTGTGTGAGCCATTTTCCTAAGATAAATATTTCTTTCTCTATATATATAAGCTTTACTGGTTTTGTTTCTCTAGAGAACCCAGTCTAACACAACCATTAACATCAAACACCAGGCTACAGACAAACACAAACATCTGAGAGAATTGGGGGGGAGTGGGTGTCAGTGAACAGGAGTATATTCTAGCCAAGGATAGATTCAGCAGAGGCTAATCTTGCACAGATACCAGTGATCCAAAATACCTGCAATCCTTACAGAAACAACAGAAGACGGACACAGAGTAATCCTTCACAGGCACCCAGATACTGTGCGAGAGAGATCTAATGGATCTACTGTCTCAGAACCATAGTACTGGGGGACACCAGACTCATTTGGCACAGCAAAATACATAAAAGCCTTATTCCTCTTCCTACATTGGTGAGTAGCAACTGGGGTCTTCAAAGCTTTCAAGCAGCCATCTAAGATGCACCTAATGTTCTCTTAGTGTTGGAAGCGAAGAAGAGTGCACACACACACACACAAAAGGGCATTTGGATGCAATCAGCCCTAGACCACAATGGCCCTTGAGACCAGAAGAACTAGATGGTGCCCAGCTACCAATGCCAACCACTGAGGAAAGGATCAAATCTGGAGATACTGGATAGAGTGGGAGGAAAAACGTGGAACAAAATCCAAAAACTCAATAATGACCAGAATTACTAGTCGGATGGAGTCTGGTGAGATCCCCCAATACTATCCTGGGATACGTTCTTGGCCTGGAATAAACCTCACTCCCAGGGGTTGGCTCTCAGCCCAATAGTAAACAAGACATACATACAGACCACTCAACCCAGGGTGATGCACCCACATACTCTGTGGAAATGCATCCCTTGGAGCAATCGACTACGGGGCACCAGAGGGGCAACATTCACATGGAGCAAATGCAGGAAAAACAGGAGTGCATAACTATGAGGGGCATGGGGGGAGGGTTACTGGACAGGGAGGGGAGGATACTGGGTTAGGGTTGGGGATGTTAAGTGGGGAGTGAAACTAAATGTACATGTAATGTTGCATGTAAAACAAACTTAAAATAATTTTTTTTTTTAAAAAAAAAAGGTTGGTTGTTCAAACCCACCAGCTGCTATGTGGGAGAAAGATGAGGCAATCTGCCTCCATAAAGATTTACAGCCTTGGAAACCCTATAGAACCGTTCTGCTCTGTCCTATAGGGTCACTGTGAGTTGGAATCGACTCATTGGCAGTGGGTTTGGTTTTTGTTTGATCCTTTGAGTGCACAAAGAGTTTATGCTCATCTACTCACCTAAAGGTTGGCAGTTGAACCCACCCAGTGGCATCATGGAAGAAAGGCTTGACTATCTGCTTCCGTAAAAATTACACACAAGGAAACCCTATGAAGCAGTTCTATTCTGTTACACATAGGGTTGCCATGAGTCGGAATCAACTCGACAGCAACTAACAACAGGAACATAATATTAATAATATAGTTTATCTAAATGATATATCAATAATTGTATATCTATTTATTATGAATAATATAATAATTAAATATTGTATATTTTAATATATTCTTGCTCAAATAATTTCTTTTAGAAGGATCAACACAAGATTTGTCCCTATGAGGTGATGGTTAAAGATGTCCCCAATGTCCAATTTTCCAAACTACTGGATCACTCCATCATCTCAAACATCAATTACTCCTCCTCCCTTTGGTACTCCCTCTGATCTTATTGATGTTGTTGTTACATGTCATCAAGTCAGTTTCAACTCATAGCAACCTTATGTACAATAGAACGAAACACTGCCCAGTCTTGTGCTATCCTCACAATCTTTGATATGCTTGAGCCTATCGTTACTTTATCATTTCTTCCATTCCCTTTAACTACTTTCCATTCAAGAGCAAATTTCAGAGTCTCTTTTGACATCCATTTTTGTCTTTTATCCATTTTGTGTCTTTTTAATTACCTTTTTCATTTTTCATGAATGATGATCTTGATATCATCCCACAACTCATCTTGTCTTTGGTCATTGGTGTTCATTGCATCAAATCTATTCTTCAGATGATCTCTCAATTCAGTGGGATATGATCAAGGTCATATTTTGACTCTTGTGGAGTTGTTTTAATTTTCTTCAGCTTCAACTTGAACTTACATATGAGTAATTGATGGTCTGTTCCAAAGGCAGCTTCTGACCTTACTTTGACTGAAGATATTGAGCTTCTCCACAACCTCTCTCCACAGATGTAGTTGATTTGATCCCTGTGTGTTCCTTCTGAAGAGGACCACATTTATAGCCTCTCATCTTAGGCTTCTATAATTCTCTGTAATGTCTCACAGAATTCACAAACCAGCAAGGAAATTGTCACATGGTTGTGGATTTGGGACTTGCCAGGCATCAGTCTGGAGGATTCTTGTCACTCACATGGTTGCGGGGGCCAATGAACCCAAATCAGCAGGTCAGACAACAGGCTGCTAGCTCACAAGGCTGCAGAAACTGATGAATTAAGTCAGATGCCAGTCCCAAGAACCAGAAGTCAGATGATGACAAACCTTATGCAAGATCCAGAGCAAGAGAACAAACTTTGCCAGAGTGTTCATATGTATTGGATTCAGACCCTACCCTCAAGGAAACTAAGGATGGTGACTTGAGTCACACACTATAGTAAAGCAGTGACTCAAGATAACATCCCACCCTAATCTTGCCTCATTAATAGAGTGGAAAACTCACTCCAAAATGAGACCATAACCACAGGCATAAAGGCTAGAATTTATAATACATCACAAAATGAAGGACTATAGGTAGAAAGGCCATATTAAGCAATTCACTGCACCACAATTGTATATATCATATAGGTCCTTGGGTAGTCCAAATGTTTGTACACTTGATTATCAGCCAAAAGGTTGGCAATTTGAACACAGTCAGAGGTGCCTTGGAACATAGACCTGGTAATCTGCTTCTAAAAGGTCACCTTGAAAATCCTATAGAGATGTTCTACTCTGCACACATAGGATCATCATAAGTTGAA
>NW_006922760.1:154559-155913 GCF_000298275.1 Orycteropus afer afer
GCACTTGACTGCTAACCAGAAGGCTGGTGGTTCAAACCCACCAGCCACTCCTCGGAAGGAAGGTTGGGCAACGTACTTTTGTAGTGAGATAGCCTTGGAAACCTAAGGAAGGGTCACTATGAGTCAGGTCCAACTCAATGGCACATAACAACAACAACAACATATACTGTTTTAAAAATAATATCCCCCATGCAGAACAGAATTTCAAATTCTCTTGAATCCTTACTTTCTGGAGCCATGGAAGCTGGATGAACCCCTGAAACCATTGTCCTGAGGTAATCTTTAGACTTTAAACCAAAATTATCCCCTGAAGTCTTGTTAAAACCAAACAATAGTTTAGCTTAACCAGTAAAGAATGTCTGCCTTGAGCATTGTGTTCTTTTAAGATCTATTTCTATGGGGTCAAATTGAAAAAGCAACTTGAAAGATTAGATAAGAAACTTAGAGGGCAGTGAATTTATGTTAATGGGATAGGTACAACTTGGAAAAGGAAAATGAGAATTGTTATGCAACTTGAAGAATATAATCAATGTCACTGAGATGTTCATGTAGAAATTCTTGAATTGAGGAGAAAAATGTATCTTCTAACATTATGCAACTACTCCATGCACCACAAAAATGCACTTAATCCTTTTTCAAAAAGAGACTCCCAGTGTTAAATCTCATTAAATTACTGTACTCACGATATCTGAGTGATATCACTCCGACAAGTCTAAATGTGGCTCCTTGTTGTGTGGAAATCTATGCATAAATTATTTCGCTATTGCCCACAGACCATATATACAAAGATGAGAGGTTGACAAACAGGATCACAGTTAGAAAAACAACTCTCATTTAAAAAGAGAGAAAGAAAGAAAAAAATTACGGTGAATGTGAGTGATATATCCTCCTTGAGAGGAACTCACTTCCCTAGAAAGCCAGTTGACCCTGGTTTTGCTGTCTGAGAAAAGTTCCCTTACTCATGGTCCTCCAAATCTGTACCTGAGATGGGCATTGGTTTAGGAGTCTTAATGAGAGGCCTGTGCCATTTAGCACCTTACTTCTTGTTGCTGAAATTTTAGGGGCCAGAAAATAAAGGTTTAGGGGCCAGTTAGGTTAAACAAGAAGTCACAGTCCTTTGCCTACTGGACTTAATTAGGGTTTGTGGTAGTTAAGTTGTGTGTCAACTTGGCTGGGCCTTGTTTTGAGTGGCTGGGCAGCTGGATGTAGTTATTTGCCATGATGAGACTGGTAATCTACTCCATGGTGGAATCCACTGCAGCAGCTGAGTAGCTGCCTTAGGGATGTGGTCTGCTTCTAGCATATAAGAAGTGTTGAGGAGTTCCGGCAAGATGGCGGACTAGGCAGAAGGATT
>NW_006922760.1:158887-161085 GCF_000298275.1 Orycteropus afer afer
TGTAAATTTTGGTCAATGACATGAGACAAAGTATATGTGAACTGCTGTATGAAAAGTGAATTTACTCTGTAAATCTTCACCCAAATCAAAATAAAATTAAAAAAAAAAAAGAGAAGTGTTGAGAAAGGTCTCTGAGCTTGTAGGCACCCCTGGACCCTGCATGTACCTGAGTCTTCATTCAGCAGCCTGCCATATTTCCTGCCGATCTTGGAACTATCTCTGGACTTGAACTAGTGGCCTGCCATGCTGTTTGGTATTTTTGGGACTGTGCCATTTTATTTGTCGACCTGGGTTTGTCAGCCTCAGCAGCCAGCAGCTTCCAGAGTTCAGAAAAGCCTCCAGCTTCAGTGGGCCAAGAGCAAGAGGCAGAGTCAAAGCCCGAAGCCGAGGGGCCTTCACCCAGCCCCTAGAGATTGGCACTGTGAACTCATGCTTCTAGCCTCCAAAACTGTAAGAGAATAAATACCTGTTTGTTAAAGCCATTCACCCATTTGTGGCATTTTCTGTTAGACCAGCAAAAGAGAAACAAAACAGAGTTCTTTCAGCAATACTACTTTCTTAAAAGCTTCGTAACTTTTTGCTTGTATTCAGTCAATTCTACCAGCTAAAAAACAAAGTCAAAGGTCTTGTCAAGTCATAGGCCATGAACTTAGACTCAAACCTAAGAATTACTATATTCCAGTAACACAACTCAGTCCTCTGTCCAGCCTCCAGCCTTCAGCCAATGGTCTCCTTCTAGACACGTAGTTCAAGGAAATGCAAAACAACATCAGGTGTAGGGAGACACAGCTACTGTGTATCCCCCGACTGCATATTCTAAACCTTTGTCAGGCAGAAAGCAAACTGCAGAAGATGCTCAGGAGGGGCAGGAATATGAAGTTGTCACAGGGCTCAATCTCATCACCTATTTTGTGTCTTGCTTCTCTGTTTTCCTCTTAGCCTCTGACTCAAAATTCATTCCCTTTTTCCAGTCCTCCTGGAGTCATAATTCCTGACTCTTGTCTATCTTGGGTTGCTGCCAGAAGGCAGAAGGATTTCTAAGAGTAAAGCTATCAAAAAGCCCCAAGTTTAAGATGCTTTTCTCTTTCTTATAAGAGCTCTTGAAGACCACAGGAAGTCACCAAAATATTTCCAACACTCTGACTTGCCTTTCTACCAATTCCTCCAAAGCTTTACCCTCAGTACATATATGATCTGAGTCCTAAAATGCCATGGGTGACAACTTAGCCAACTTCTTTGCTACCACAAAACAGAAACTGCCAACTTTCCAGCCCCACATCCACCTTGATCATCCAGTTCCACACCTTGGCTCTGGTACCTGTATTGCCACCTATTAACTCTGGTCAAAGTACTCTGCAAAGCAAATCAGTAAATTTTTGGGATACTAATTCTCTTCTGCATCATCACAAGTAGCTTCATTTTAAAATTCAGCTTCCTCTTCATCTCCCCATCTCAGAGAAGTTTTGGGGCAATCCAAGAGTCCGCAGCTTGGGGGCAAGTCCTTGAAAGTCAACTTGCTTTTTTCTTGCAAGAATTCATCTGGATTTTCTCACTTTCCCATCCTTCCTTCCACCCCACCTCACAACTTCTCCATTTACGGTCTTCCATGAGGCCCCTCCACCACCCATCTGCCAGTTTGTCCTTCTGTGGATGCTTACCTGTTGCTGTGATTCTGGAAGCTATGCTACCAGCATTTCAAATACCAGCAGAGTCACCCATGGTGGACAGGTTTTAGTGGAGTTTCCACATCAAAACAGATTAAGAAGACCCTCAATGAGATGGATTGACACAGTGGCTGTAAGGATAGGCTCAAGCATAAGAATGATTGTGAAGATGGCACAGGACCAAACAATGTTTCAACAATAACAATTCCATCAGAATCTCAATATAACAACCTCACAGAGAGCTGGGAGACAATAATGAGAGGTCAAATGAGAAAAGTGATATAGGCAATGTTCTGGTTACCTAGTGCCACTCTGACAAGAATATCTACCACAAATGGGATGGCTGGACAAACAAGAGTTTATTCTCTTACAGTTTGGAGGCTTTAAGTCCGAGTTCAAAGTGCCAGGCTCTAGGGGCTGTATGAAAGCCCCTCAGCCTTGGGCTTCAGCTCTGCCTCTTGTTCCCAGCCCACTGAAGCTAGAGACATCTCTTCACTCAGGCAGCTACTGGCTGCTGAGGCTAACAAGCCCAAG
>NW_006922760.1:161460-165211 GCF_000298275.1 Orycteropus afer afer
TCTTAGTTACCTAGTGCTACGGTAACAGAAACATCACAAGTGTGCGGGTGAGAACAGAAGTTGTTCTCACAATTCTGGAGGCTAAAAGTCCTAATCAGCTTCTGAGCCATGTCAATTCTTTCTGCGGCCTCTCTCCTAGTTTCTGGTGTCTACCAGCAATCTTTGGTGCTCCTTTGCTTATATATGTTCCTCACATGTCATCTATCTTCCCCCTGTGTGTGTCTCTATGTCCATTCTGCTCTTTAAATAAATAAATAAGAAGTGATTAGACTTAGAACCCACCCTACTTGTGTATGCTCTAATTAACACAACAATGGAAATCCGATATCCAAACAGTATCACGTTTACAGGTATATTGTTGTTGTTAGGTGCTGTCAAGTAGATTCCAAATCATAGCAATCTCATGTGACAACCTTTCAATTACCAGCTGAGTGCTTAACTGTTCACACTTGCAGAACTTCTTATTTGCAGGAATAGGGGCCAAGATTTCAATACAAACTTTGGAAGGACACAATTCAATCATAACAAGGAGAAGAGTCAAGCAAGAAGGAAGGGAGAAAGGGAGAAAGAAAAGGGCTTAGAAATTAAACAGGAGATGTCCCACTGCAGCATAGCCAAAGAGAGCTTAGTTGTACAGCTCGACCATTCCTACTTTGTGGGAGATGTGTGATACATCGACATATTTGTAAATGAACTTTTCTTGGCCTTCCAACGCAACACCAGAAGGCTGAGTCTTTGAAGATATTGCTGTCATTTGGAAACTTTGCCACCAATTCTGTCAGGATGCCACACACATAGCAATTTTGGCACTGTGTATTTAAAAGACAGATTTCATGCCACAAATAAAATACTATCATGATGTTAATGTACCACATGGACACAAACAACTGATAGTGGGTTATGTTTCACTGAAAATGGAGATGTGGTGTCTTCGTATCCTTTAATTCAACATTTGTTGACCACCTGTTGAGCACAAAGAAATCTGTGTTTTAAGAGATATGGAGAGGAATAAGGGATGGTCCCTGTCCTCTAGGAATTTATAATCAAATAGAGTGGATACATTTTAGTTTAGGGAAGCTGGCGCACTTGATGAAGGATGTAAGATATGAAAATAAGGCTAGGGCATTTGCAGAGAATTTAGAAAGACTGAGATATGGGAGAATTTGCCAGCCTGGGGAATGAGCATCCACGAAGGCACTGAGAAAGGTAAATGTAGGGTGTAACCAAGAGATGGTGAATCATTTGATTTCACTCTATGTGGGATGCATGAGCAAGTGGTGGAAAATATGGCATTAGGGCCAGATGGTAGAGGGCCTGTGGGAGCCCTCCTGTGTATGCAAAGTGGAGTCAGTGAAAAGGTTCAGAACAGAGAAATGTTCCAAGAACACAGTTACTATGACGTATAAGCTGATGTGGTCATTTTAAAGAGATATCCACAAGTTCTTTGATAGGTATTTTGCATTTGGAAGAAAGAGAACTAATTTGTGACTGTGGTGAAATGAGCTCCTTTCTGTGGCCTTTTGCCTTGGTTCTTCAAGATTTTTCCCCTAAGCCCTGAGGCTTAGTTTTTGTCTTGGTTTTCTACTCCAGAGAGTTAGTTACTTTTGTCCAGGTTAACTGACATTTCCTGGGTAAACTATAAACAACTTGAGGTTTGATACTTTTTGCCTGGCCCTGAGCTGTAAACTGCCCTGTGCTTGGTCTGTTTTATGTACCTTGCAGGGATTGGTCAACATACTTATGCAAATGAGGTAACTATTGACTACTATGCAGAGGAAATGTCTGTGGCCTACTGAGAGAGGATTGGTCAGTTTGTGGCCTTGGTGGGAAGGTTATGCCTTGAAATTGACCGGGAGTTTACTTATCTATGCAGCCATCCCCACAAAAGTTGGGGTTGAAAGAAGCAGAAAGGAAGAAAAGCATGAAGAGAGAAGAAATAGAGAAGAGGTGAAGAACTTCCTAAAAGAGTTGTAGCACTGAAGACAGTGAGAGGCCAGGAAGGGGCCCTGTGGCAGAGTCAGTGATGGCAGCAGGAACCAGCTGCTAGAAATACAGCTAAGAGAACTGAACAAAACTGCTACACTGACTATGAGCTGGGTCAGTTAGCAGTGGAGAGGCTGATGGTTGGGAGGCCGAAGGCAGAGAGGCTTGTCCTGAGTGGACCAAGATGGAGTCTGTCTTAAGGGCACTGAGAGGAGGCCTGCACAGCTGAGAAGGGGCATGCAGAAAGAGAAGAGTCTGCTTGCTTGCACAGCTGAGAGGAGCTGAGAGAGCTGTCTTGTTCCCCTCCTTGGGGGAGCCTTCCTGACATTGCTTGTGTGCTTCCTGATCCTCATTCTGAGTTGCAGACTGTTACTTCCTTAGTAAACCACTTAACTGTAAGTACGGTCTGTGAGTTCTGTATGGCCATTGCAACAAATAATTAAACCCAGCAGAGAAGTAGAGAGTGCTATGGGAGGGATGGCTGGGGTCAGAAAAAAAGGTTGAAGAGTGGAGGTATAACTGACTCCGCTTCATAGGAATTAGCCTTGCATTGATCCTGGTCATTATACCCTCTGAGGTTCCAAAGAAACCAAACTCACTGCTGTCCAGTCGTTTCTGACTCATAGCAACTGCTCCTTGGGTTTCCGAGGTGGTATCTCTACGGACGTATATTGCCCAACCTTCCTTCTGAGGAGTGGCTGGTGGGTTTGAACCACCAGTCTTCTGGTTAGCAGTCAAATGCCTTAGGCACTATGCCACCAGAGCTCCCTAGACTAGGGTTATTAGACAGATTAGACAGTTCTGTTATTACTCCCTCCATTTTCAGTGACCAAAGGACAGATTGTGGTAGTTCTAAAAATATGTCCACAAAGTCCATGATACTTTTCTCCTCAAGAGGTGGGACTTCAATCCCTTTCCCTTAATTGTAGGCTGGACTTAGTGACTCTCTTCTAACAAATAGAATATGGTACAGGAGATGGGATACCATTTTCAAGATTAGGTTGCAAAAAGACTGCAACTTCCCGACATGAAGAATGTATTCAATTTTACTGAATAATACATGTAAAAATCATTGAACTGACAAATATTTTGCTATACTTTTTTATCACAATTTAAAAAAAAAAAAAAAAAAAAACTTCAATCTCCATCTTGGGGAAACATACATGCTCTCTCAATCTTTTGTGGATCACTCCTCCTAGAGAAAAACAGTTTCCATGTATTAAGGGAGCCCTATGGAAAGGCTCAAAGGATCCCTGGGTGGTGCAAGCAGTTTGCGCTTGACTATTAACCTACTGGTTAGCAGTTCAAACCCATCTAGTAGCATTGCTGAAGAAAGGCCAGGAAATTTGCTCCTGTAAAGATTACAGCCAAGAAAATCCTGCAGAACACTTCTGTTCTGTAATACTTGGAGTCGACATGAGTCAGAAATGCTTTGATGACAACAGACTTGTTTGTGTGTATATGTGTGGGAAGAGGCTCACATAATGAGAAACTGAGGTCAGCCAAAAGTCATGTCAGTGAGCTTGGAAGTAGATCTTTCCCCAGTCAAGCCTCCAAATAATGGCGGCCCTGGCTGATACCTTAATTGCAGCCCCATGATAGACCCTGATCCAGAACCAACTAAGCTCCTCCCAAGTTACCGGCCTACGAAAGTGTGAGGTAATGTTGATAATAAATATTTTTAAAACTATTAAACCTTCATGTGAATGATCAGAATTCCCAGGTGTATAGTAGAGCTGACAAGGGGCAAGGTTATGGTCATTGCTTG
>NW_006922760.1:165898-167186 GCF_000298275.1 Orycteropus afer afer
AGTCTTTATTGCTCTGTTTGTTCTACACATCCATCCTGGCAATCAGAGGGTATCAGACCATTTCTGCTCCAATATCTGAGTCCCTCAGAACACTGTGCCAAATTCAGCGAGCTAGATAATTATGGCAAAATGCCACCATTTATTCAGCATTTTTAATAGGAAACAGGTGTGCATCTCATCTAAGAAACTTAAGTGTGCAAGAAACGTCATATTTCTTTATTGTTTTTGTTGTTGTTGTGTGCCATCAAGTTAATTTCGACTCATAGCGACCCCATGTGATAGAGTAGAACTGCCTCATTTGTGTTTTCTAGGATGTAATCATTTCACCTTACTTAGTCAATCTGTATGTTGAGCAAATAATCTGAGCAGCTGGACTATATGAGGAAGAACATGGCATCAGGATTGGAGGAAGACTCATTAACAACCTACGTTATGCAGATGACACAACCGTGCTTGCTGAAAGTGAAGATGACTTGAAGCACATGCTGATGAAGATCAAAGATTACAGTCTTCAGTATGGATTACACCTTAATATAAAGAAAACAAAAATCCTCACAACTGGACCAATAAGCAACATCACTATAAGTGGAGAAAAGATTGAAGTTGTCAGGGATTTCATTTTACTTGGATCCACAATCAACACCCATGGAAACAGCAGTCAAGAAATCAGACGTCATATTGCACTGGGCAAATCTGCTGCAAAAGACCTTTTTAAAATGCTGAAGAGCAAAGATGTCTCTTTGAAGGCTAAGGTGTGCCTAACCATGAAGAAGAATATCATGCTTGGTAAAGCAGGCGGTCAGCACAAAAAAAGGGGAATACCCCCAAGAAGATGGATTGACACAGGGGGCTGGAACAATGGGTTCAAGCAAAGCGAGAACTGTGAGGACAGTGCAGGACCGAGCAGTGTTTCACTCTGTTGCACATGGGGTAGCTATGATTTGGAGCCACCTTGAGAGCACTTGACAACAAGTGGAAGTGGTTCATCATAAAGGTCTTCACCCTTGTCATCTTCATGTTGAGTAGCCTGAGGAGGAGGGGGAAGAGGAGAGGTTGATAAACTGTCTTAGGGTGGCAGAGGCAAAAGAGGTAGAGGAGGCAAAAGGGGAGGCAAGAGAGGCTGGTACACTCAGTGTAACTTTACAGAAATACATCATAATCTGTCTGCCTTTTGCTTTTTCATTTCTCTAAAAGTGTTTCTATCTGGTACCCATCCTTCGTCCACTGTTTGCTTTACTTTCAGTACCCGTATCAGAAGGGTCCAGGTCATAAAAGAAGTCAAAAGCAG
>NW_006922760.1:167286-170216 GCF_000298275.1 Orycteropus afer afer
TCAATGGAAAGTTTATTAAAAAAAAAAAAAAAAAAAGAACACAACCTTGGATGAAGTTATACACACAGGAAGAAGCTTTAGATGCAAGAATTCTTGGTGACTACTGAGAAGGGAGAGGTGGTCAGATAGGTAACAGGAGAAACAGTGGGGAGAGCTATCCTAGTCTAAAGACAACGCAGTTATGGAAGGTGGAAACCAGATATGGCTTGGGCCCTGACACACTCATCTGAAAATTTATGGTATTTGGGTTCTACAGAAGGTGCAAGGGAGCTGAGACTATTAAAGAGAAGCTATAATAAATTCCAGTAATAGATTGAAAACAATCCTAAGAGAGATGTTGGACTAATGGGCATACACTTCATGGATGACGGTGGGGATGATTTCTTTGACCAAAGAAAGCTCTTGGCAGATACAGAACTTCTTGACTTTATACCTCACACTGTTCCCAGGAGAAGTCAAAAACAGCAGTGGTGGGTGCCCAGGGAGGAGACGCAGGAGGTCAAGAGCAGAGCCACTAGTAAGCCATAGGCTTTGGCCATAAAACCAATAAGTTAAGAAAACCAAAAGCCAAGGAACATCATGTGGGAACCCTTGTCTCCTCTTCCTCCAAGTTCCCTTAGAGGTGGCTTGATCTGATCCTTCCCAGGGAAGAGAGATTATTGGAGGGAGCCCTTCCAGTTCCCTGGTCTGATTCAGTGTGACTACACTGGGCCACAATTAGAGGCTGGATTTCTCTCCTTCTGTTTCTTCTGCTTGAGTGCCTTCTGTTCCCTGGTCCCATATAGTAAGTCTACCTGTGGCTTTCCTGAAGGTTTTAGGTTTAAGCTGAAATCTATGCTTTGCTTCTTATGGACTAATCATCCTTGTGTCTATCCTGTATCAGTCAGAAGGATTCTCCAATGTCCTCTCCAAATGCTTCTCAAACTTGAATGTACAATCACCTGAAAAGCTTGCTAAACATAGATTCCTGGGTTACAGCCCCAGAGGTTATTATTCAGGAGGTCTTGGATGGAGCCTGAGTGTCTACATTTTCTGAAAAGCCCTTGCATAGCAAAGTTCTAAAATATATTCCAGACTTTCAATTCTGTGATTGTCTCAAAAATGAGGGACGGTAATTGTGGTAGTTAAGGTTGTGTGTCAATTTGACTGGGAAGTGGCTTTGTGTAGCTGGGCAGCTGGATGTGATTATTCCCCAGAATGAGATTGGTAATCAACTCCATGGTGGAATGCACTGTGAGGAGCTAAGTAGCTACCTTTAGGGTGTGACCTGGTTTCTGTACATAAGGAGAAATTTTGAGAAAGGTCTCTAGCTTTTGGCACATCTGGATCCTACATTTGGCCACGTCTTCATCTCAGTGGTCTGGCATGTTGTCTGCCAATCTTAGGATTATTCCTGGACTTGAACTAGTGGCCCATCATACTGTCTGCTAACCTTGTGACTATGCCATTTACCTGTTGATATTGGGTTCATCAGTCTCAGCAGCCAGCAGCTACATGAGTCAGAAAAAGTCTCCAGCTCTAGTGGGCCTGGAACAAGAGCATAGCTAAAGACCAAGGTCAGGGGCCTTCACCCAACCACAGAGCCAGACATTGAACTCGGACTCCTTGCCTCCTAAATGGTAAGAGAATAAATCCTTGTTTGTTAAAGCCATCTACTTGTGGTATTTCCGTTATAGCAGCACTAGGGAACCAAGACAGTAATGAAGAAATTCATCTTAGAAGACATACAGCCAGAAAGTTGCTTAGAAGCAAGGATGTCAAGACTTTGGCTCCCATACTTTGCACACGTCATCAAGAGAGAACCCTCAGTGAGACAGGCTGACACAATAGTAACAACAATGATCATGAAGATGGCACAGAAGCAGGCAATGTTTCCTTCTGTTATACATAAGGTCACCAAGAGTCAGATCCACCTCACTAGCAACTAACGACAACAACCAGTTCACAATATAATAAAGGTTCTTGGAGCCCAGTACAAGGAGGTGTGCCTGAGATGGATAGAATGGAAGTATAAAAAGTATAAAAAAAGATCCTTTGTCATTGGGGAAGTGGTTGCTGTTGTCAGTTGCCATTGAGTTAGTTATGACTTGTAGCAACCCTGTGGACAATAGAATGAAACATTGCCCGATCCTGCACCATCGTCATAATCCTTGCTATGCTTGAAGCCATTGTTACAGCCACTGCATCAATCTCTCTCATTAAGGGTCTTCCCTTTTTTTGCTGACCCTCCATCTTAGTAAACATGATATCCTTCTCCAGAGACTGGTCCCTTCTGATAACATGATCAAAGTAAGGGAGACGAAGTCTGCCCATTCTTGCTTCTAAGGAGCATTCCAGTTGTACTGCTTCCAAGACAGATTTATTCATTCTTCTAAAAGCCCATGGTATTTTCAACATTCTTTGCCAACACAACAATTTAAAGGTACCAATTCTTCCTCAGTCTTCCTTACTCATTGTCCAGCTTTCACATGCATTTGAGGCTATTGAAAATACAGTAGCTTGAGTCAGGGGCACCTTAGTCTTCAAAGTGACATCTTTGCTCTTTAACACTTTAAAGAGGTCTTTTGCAATAAATTTGCCCACTGCAGTACTTCCTTTGATTTCTCGGCGTCCTTGGGCATTGATTGTGGATCCAAGTAAAATGAAGTGTTTGGCAACATCAATCTTTTCTCCATTTATCATGACGTTGTTTATTGGTAACTTATTGTAATTTATTGGGAAAGTTAGGATTTTAAAAATTATATATACCAAAAAGACCCAAACTCACTGCTGTTGAGTCAAATCTGAGTCATAGCGACCCCTCCTTGTGTTTCCGAGGCAGTATTTCTATGGAAGATTGCCCAGTCTCCCTTCTGAGGAGTGGCTGGTGGGTTTCAACTGCCAGCCTCCTGGTTAGCAGTCAAATGCCTTAGGCACTATGCCACTATATA
>NW_006922760.1:174189-177539 GCF_000298275.1 Orycteropus afer afer
CTTGAATAATCAGAACCCTTCTGCCAGATTATTTGATGTCAATTTGTTTTCTGCCACTGCTTCTTCTCCATCATCTGGCACTAAGCCAGAAACACTCATTTCCACAAAGCCATCTTCTGTTCATTTCTTTGGTGTCATGTCTATTAGCTCCTAAATTTTTCCAAGATCCATATCTTGAAAAAGATCTGCACATAAGTGAACCCATGCAGTTCAAACTCATGTTGTCCAAGAGTCAATTTTACATCCTGTGGTATCTCTTTCAGTGAGAGTGTTGAATAATAGATTTTAATTTTTGTTTCATGAAAATGTATTTCCTAGAAACATTCTTTGAAAGTTACTAAGGGTGGAAGGGGAAGGGAGAGTAAATCACTAATTAGAAGGTAAACACATATTTTGACTTGAGTGAAGGGAAAGGCAATATACAATAAGGAGGAGGTCAGCACAAAAGGATCAAGGCAGTAGAAGACACAAGGAGGAGCCCAAGAACTAAAGGCAACAAAACCCAAAACCTGTTGCCATAAGATCTGTTCAGAATCACAGTGACCCTGTAGGACAGAGTAGAACTGCCCCATAGGGTTTCCAAGGCTGTAAATCTTTAAGAAACAGACTGCCTCATCTTTCTCCTACAGAGTAGCTGGTGAGTTCAAACCACTGACTTTCTGGTTAGTAGCTGAATGCTTAACCACTATGCCACCAGAGCTCCTAAAGGCAACAAATGTAAATACTACTATATACACAATCCTGCAATAACAGTAATAAAAAATAATCTACATAGACACTCAAGTTGAATAAGAGTGGAAGGTGAATGAATATATATAGGTCTGACAGAGGATATCTCCACCTATGTATGTATATGTGCTGCAAATATATCCATGAATGTAGTAGGTATAAAGGGGGCAAAGTTATGAAAACTTCTTAGTCATAGCCAAACACCTTCAGGGAATGAGTCACTGGGCATGGGAGCTCAGGACCATAGTCTCAGGGGACACTAAGGTCAATTAACAGTCCACAAAGATAATGTTCTACATCCTACTTTGGTAAGTAATGACTAGGGTCATAAAAGCTTGTGAGCTGCCATCTAGGATGTAACTATTGACCTCTCCTTATCCAGAGCAAAGAAGAATGAAGAATATCAAAGACACAAGGATACAATTAAACCAAAGGACTAATTGACCGCATGATACCCAGCCTCCATGACTCTGAGACCAGAAGAACTAGAGGATACCCAGCTACCATTGCTGACTGGGCGGAAAGGGATCACAATAGGTCCCAGATAGAGTGGGGAAAAAATAGGGAACAAAATTCAAAATCATAAAAAAAAAAAAGACCAGGCTTACTAGTCTGATGAAGATTACTGGGACCCCCTAGCCTATAGTCCTTAGATATCCTTCAAGCCAAGAACTGAACTCAATCCCCATGGCTCAACAGTAAGCCAAACTATACACAGGCCAACAGGATGAACAATAATACCAGCTAAGTATGCACTCATTAGAATAATCAACCACACAAGATATAAAGGGCAGCATATGTCCAGGAATACATTTAGGAAGGCAGGAAGGGATAGGAAACAAGGTTGAAGGGAAATGGTAAACACCAAGAGGAAATGGGAAAACTGCTATTACATTGTGGGGATTGCAGTGAATGTCATAAAACATAGGAATGGTTGAATGGAAACCAATTTACTCTGTAAACTTTCACCCAAATCACAATAAAAAATAATAATAAATAATATTTTAAAAGAAAATATCTTTCATTGGCATTCTTTCTTCAGTGATAATTTAGTTAAGTATAAAATTTTGGATTGATCATAATTTTCTCTCTTCATGAAAAAGATTTCACTGTATTCTAGCTTTTGTTGTTGTTGCAGTTGAGACATCTGCTATCAGTCTAATATTCTTTCACAGACAATCTGTTTTTTATCATCTCTGGTTCCTTTTAAGCTTTTATTTAATTTGTCATGTCATTACTATGTGCTGTTGTGTGGATTTGCTTTTTGTTTATTTTACCCAGATTCAATTCTGGAAAATGATTGGCCATTATCTCTGAATATCACTCCTTCCTTGTTCTCTCTCTTTTCTCCATTTCTCCTTCTGGAACTTTTCTTAGGTATATATTTTGGATGTCCTCCTTCACTTTGCTATTGATTTGAACCTTTCATATTTCCCATCTTTTTAATTCTCTGTGCTACTTTTTGGGAAATTTATTCAGATCTATATTCTAGCTTAATGATTCTCTCTCAAGCAGAGAAAGTCTAATACACTACTAAATTTGTCATTTAAGATTTTAATTTCAACAACTATATATTTTAATTCTAAAAGTTCTATATATGTATTGCTTTAATCTTATAAGTCTTTATAGGGACATATTCTCTTCTCACCACCACTTGTCTATCAGTGTGTCAGACTGTGGTGGCTTTTGTGTTGCTGTGATACTGGAAGCTATGCCACCAATATTTCAAAAAACAGCAGAACCACCCATTGTGGACAGGTTTCAGCAGAGATTCCAGACTAAGGCAGACTAGAAAGAAGAATGTAGCAGTCTACTTCTGAAAAAAAAAAAAAATGGCCACTGAAAATCTTATGAATACCAATGAAACACTGATATGGTGCCAGAAGATGGCCCCTCAGAGTGGAAGGCATTCAAAATATGATGGGGAAGACTGCCTCTTCAAAGTAGAGTTGGCCATTAATTACATGGATGGAGAAAGGCTTTTGAGACCTTCATTTGCTGATATGGTATGACTCAAAATGAGAAGAAACAGCTACAAACATTCATTAATAGTTGGGACATGGAAGGAAGTATGAATCTGGGAAAACTGAAAGTTGTCAAAAATGAAATGGAATGCATAATGATCGGTATCATAGGCATTAGTGAGTTGAAGTGGATTGGTATCGACCATTTTGAATTAGACAATCATATGATATACTATGCTGGGAATGACAAATTGATGGGGAATGGCATCATACTCAGAATCAAAAAGAGTATTTCAAGATCTATCCTGAAGTACAATGCTGTCAGTGATACGATAATATCCATATGTCTCATATGCATGTGAGAGCTAGACAATGAATAAGGAAGACTGAGGAAGAGTTGATGCTTTTGAGTTATGATTTTGGCAAAGAATACTGAAAGTACTGTGGACTGCTAAAAGAATGAGCAAATCTGTCCTGGAAAAGGTGCGGCAGGAATGCTCCTTGGAAGCAAGAATGGCTAGATTTCATCTTAACTACTTTGGTCATGTTGTAAGAAAGGACAATTCCCTGGAGAAGGATATCATGCTTGGTAAAGTGGAGGGGCAATGAGAAAGGGGAAGGCCCTCAATGAGATGGATTGACACAGTGGCTACAACG
>NW_006922760.1:178184-179870 GCF_000298275.1 Orycteropus afer afer
GCAGTATCACTATGGAGGTAGATTGCCCAACCTTCCTTCCAAGGAGTGGCTGGTGGGTTTGAACCACCAGCTTTCTGGTTTGCAGTCAAGTGTCTTAGGCACCATGCTACAAGAGCTCCCTCAAATTGACTACATCTGTGCAAAGAGATGATGGAGAAGCTCTATATCATTGGTCAGAACAAGGCCAGAGGACAACTGTGGAACAGACCATCCATTGCTCATATTCAAGTTGAAGTTGAAGCTGAAGAAAATTGGAAAAAGTCCATGAGAGCCAAAATACAACCTTGAGTATACCCCACCTGAATTTAGAGACTATCCTAAGAATATATTTGACATACTAAACACTAATGACAGAAGATCAGATGAATTGTGGGATGACATCAAGGTTATCATACATGAAGAAAGCAAAAGGTCATTAAAAAGACAAGAAGGAAACAAAAGACCCAAATGGATGTTGGAAGAGACTTGGAAACTTGTTCTTGAATGGAGAGTAGCTAAAGCTAATGAAAGAAATGATGGAGTAAAAGAGCTGAATAAAAGATTTCTAAAGGTGGCTTGAGAAGACAAAATACTATAATGAAAAGTGGAAAGACCTTCAGTTAGAAAATAAAAAGAGAATGGCATGCTCTGCATTTCTCAAGTTGAAAGAACTGGAGAAAAAATTCAAGCCTCAAGTTGCAATACTGAAGTATTACATGGGCAAAATATCGAATGACCCAGGAAGCATCAAAGGAAGATGAAAGGAATAAACATCACTGTCCCAAAGAGAATTGGTCAATCTTCAACCGTTTCAGGAGGTAGCATATGATCAAGTACCAAAGATATTGAAGGAAGAAATCCAAGTTGTGTTGATGGAAATTGCAAAAAGCAAGACTCCAGAAATTAGCAGAAGACCCATTGAAATTTTTCAACAAACAGCTGCAGTGCTTAAAATGCTCATTTATTTATGCCAAGGAATTTGGAAAACAGCTACGTGGCCAACTGACTTGAAGAGATCCATATTTGTGTGCATTCCAAAGAAAGGTGATCCAATAGAATGCAGAAATTACTAAACAATATCATTAATATCACACACAAGTAAAATTTTGCTGAAAATAATTGAAAAATGATTGCAGGCATACATCAACAGGGACCTGCCAGAAATTCAAGCCAGATTCAGAAGAGGTTGTAGAATGATGGCTATCATTGCTCATGTCAGATGTCTCTTGGATGAAAGGAGAGAATAACAGAAAGATTATTTATCTGTGTTTTGTTGACTATGCAAAAGGATTTGACTGTATGGATCATAACAAATTATGGATAACATTGTGAAGAATGAGAATTCTAGAACATTTAATGGTGCTCATGACCAAGAACATTGTATTGTATGTACAGTACAATTATGCTGCACAGACATCCAGAGGCAGTTGTTGGAACAGAACAAGAGGATACTGCATGGTTAAAAATCAGGTAAGGTTTGTGTCAGGGTTATATCCTTTCACCATATTTATTCAATCTGTATGCTGAGCAAATAATCCAAAAAGCTGGGCTATATGAAGAAGAACATGACATCAGGATTGGAAGAAGACTCATTAACAATCTGTGTGTGATAGTTGGAGCTGTGTGTCAACTTGGCTGGACCCCAGTTCTGTGTGATTGTTCCCATGATGGGATCAGATGACTGTGTTCTGAGTGGCCAGTCTGCCC
>NW_006922760.1:180110-181625 GCF_000298275.1 Orycteropus afer afer
CAGAGACTTGGGCTTGTCAGCTTGGACTTGTCGGCTTCTATATGCTTGTGAGCCATTTTCCTAAGATAAATTTCTCTCTCTCTCTCTCTATAAATATATATATACACTTTGCTGGTTTTTGTGTTTCTCTAGAGAACCCAATCTAACACACTGTGATATGCAGATGATGCAACCTTGCTTGTTGAAAGTAAAGAAGACTTGAAGTACTTACTGATGAAGATCAAAGACTATAGCCTTCAGTATGGATTACACCTCGACCTAAAGAAAAACAAAAATCCTCACAACTATACCAATAAGCAACATCATGATAAATGAAGAAAAGATTAAAGTTGTCAAGGGTTTCATTTTACTTGGATCCACAATCAATACCCACAAAAGCAGCAGTGAAGAAATCAAGTGACTACTACATTGGGCAAATCTGCTGCAAAAGAACCTTTTCAAAGTGTTTAAAAGCAAAAATGTCACCTTGAGGGCTAGGGTGCTCCTTCCTGACCCAAGCCACAGTATTTTCAATTGCCTCATATGCATGTGAAAGCTGGACAATGTATAAGAAAGATCACAGAACAATTGATGCATTTACATTATGGTGTTGGCAAAGAATATCGAATATGTTGTGCACTGCCAGAAAAACAAACAAATATGTCCTGGAAAACATATAGCCAGAATTCTCCTTAGAAGTGGGAATAACCAGATTTTGTCTCATGTATTTTGCTCATCTTATCAGGAGGGACTAGCCCCTGGAGAAGGTTATTGTGCTTAGTGAAGTAGAGGGTTGGTGAAAAAGAGGAAGATCCTCAATGATAGGGGCTGATACAGTGGCTGCAAAATGGGCTCAAGCATGACAACGATTGTGAGGAGGGTGCAGGACCAGGCAATGTTTCATTCTGTTGTACATAGGGTCACTATGAGTCAGATCTGACTTGGCAACACCTAACAACAACAACAATTCTGTTTGCATGTTTTCAATTATTTCTTTATGTCATTATCATTTTAAAAATGCTTATTTTATAATGTTCAGCCAATAATTATGTAATCTGAAGCTCCTGGAGTTCTACTTTTGCATTTGTTGTGTCTGTTCTTCATGGATTTCTGCTTTGCTTTCTTTCTTTTTTTTTTTTATGTGATATTGTCTTCAATTAGTTTTTTTTTTTTTTAATTGTGACTTGGGTGAAAATTTACAGAGCAAATACACTCTCCATACAGCAGTTCACATACACTTTGTCTCATGACATTGACTACAATTTAGCACAATGCAACATCTCCCCTCCTACTTTCTCCAAATAGTTACCTCTTCCCTGTGTCCATCACTTCATGCACTCCTGCCCCCTGAGCTATCTCCCTGTGCATAAACAGCCTTCTTTCTCCCATGATTGTTCTCTCCAAGGAGTCTATCTACCTCTAGTAAATGTTCAACTCATATGCCTGTCTATTGTTTGGCTGGAAGCCACAGGCATGCGTGCAATTCCAGACCTGAAGGGCAGCTAGGGGCCGTAGTCTCAGTGGTTCCACCAGGCT
>NW_006922760.1:182632-184167 GCF_000298275.1 Orycteropus afer afer
GATGGATCTATTTCTGGGTTCTCAATTCTATTCCATTGGTCTATGTTTCTGTCATTAAACCAGTACCAGGCAGTTTTGACTACTTTGGCTGTATAGTAGGTTTTGGGATATGGCAGTGTGAGACCTCCTACTTTATTGTTCTTCTTCAACAGTGCTTTGCTTTTCAATGAGGTTTTATCTGTGAGAATCATATGTTGCCTGGGTTGAAGTTTCCAGAGAAACTTGCCTCCAGAGAATGTTTCCTATTGCTTTTGTTGGGAACCTTAAGATATTTATCAAGCTGAACCACATTTTTTGTCTATTTTTTTAGTTTGAGACTCCCTTTTCATAAAGGTAATGTGAATTAAAGATTCAGATCAAAAGAAGGCATCACCATGAGGATGAATTTATTTCCCCAGAAGAGGCAAAAACAAGATAGGCAAATTTCCTTATTATCTCCCTGTGACAGTTGATTGGTCTCTGGTAACACTTTCAGTGAACTATTCTAGAGTTCCAAGTTTATAATAGTGTTCTATCTCCCTTCCTTGAATAGGCTTAAGGTCTTCTCTCCTACCCCTACATATTTTTTAAAATCCAATTCCTCTGAGGTCACCTTTTAGTTAAATAAGAGATTGGCATACAAAATAAAGAATATTACCCGTGAGTACAGGGCTCCATTAAAAATCTATCTCTATGAAACCAAAAGGTCAACAATTATTCTGAAACAAAGATGAGAAGACAAGGAAACAGGGAAACTAGAGTACTGGAAATGGAACAACTGGAACATAATTAATGAGAAAGTTGATACTGTCTGAAAAATGTAGCTAATGTCACTGAACAACTTGTATAGAAATTGTCAAATAGGAACCTAATTTGTTGTGTAAACTTTCACTGAAAACACAATAACATATTATTTAAGACAGAAAAAAAAACCCCACAATTTCCATGGTTGGTGGGGCAGGGAAATTTCTTCATCTTCCCAAACACGTCCAAAGCTTTGATTTCTGTTTATCATCAGTCTTGAGGTTGAGGGATGGGCTAGTTTCTCTTTATTTTTGCCCCTCAATGATTTCCTTTACTTTTATATGAACTCAACTATACATTTAAAATGAAGTTAGTTGTATATTATCCAGCATTTCTGGTTCTTTTGTACTGGAAACATTGTCAGATCCTCTAACTTGCCATAGCCCTACGTTTACTTTTAATTGTAATTTTTTTCTTTTTTTGAAGAATAAGCCAAAATTCATTCACATTGAGTTTTTTCCAAACAATTTTTCTCTACCTTTAAAAAAGCCTTTCACTTCAGGAAAAGTGATGATTATTGAGCTGTATTTTCAGTCAACTATATGAGCATCTAAAAGCTCTACTAGCATGGTGCCTAAGTCACTTGACTGCTAACCAGAAGGCTGGAGGTTCAAACCCACCAGCCACTCTTCGGAAGAAAGATGGGGCAATCTATTTCTGTAAAGATACCGCCTCGGAAACCCAAGGAGGGGTCGCTATGAGTCAGGGCTGACTCGACGGCACATAACAACAACAACAACCTATGAGCATCT
>NW_006922760.1:184863-185602 GCF_000298275.1 Orycteropus afer afer
CTTTTTATTGCCATTTGGATGAAAGTTTACGATGCAAATTAGTTTCCCATCCAACAATTTATGCATAGTTTGTTTCTTAACATTGGCTGCAGTCCCCTCAATGTAACAGCACTCTTCCCACTTCTTCCCTGGTTTCCATGTTTTCATTCTTCCTGTCTTCTGAGCTTTGTTTTTGGGTAAATGCTGCCCTTTTGGTCTCCTGTAGTTGATTGTACTGGGAAGTGTATTCCTCCCTGGTGGTATTATTCACTTTATAAGCCTCTGTATTGTTTGGCTGAAAGTTGATCCCCAAGTGTGAGTTCAGTTCCCAGCTTAAAGGGTGCCTAAAAGCCATAGTCTCAGAGGTTTCATCAGTCTCTATCAGGCCAGTAAATCTGGTCTTTTTTTTACATATTTTGAATTTTCTTTTATATTTTTGGTCTCCCTTTCTGTCTAGGACATTCTATTGTGATCCTGATCAGAGTAGTCAGTAGTGGTAGCTGGGCACCATCCAGTTCTTCTGGACTCAGGCTAGTGGAGGCTGTGGGTCACATGGTCCATTAGACAAATGGACTAATTTTTTCCTGGAGTCTTTCATTTTCTTCAATCTGGAAAATCTATTGAACACGTTAATCTGGTACAACTATGACTTTAGTTCTCCAGGCTATTATATGTTGTTGCTGTTATGTGCCATCGAGTCAAACCCGACTCATAGCGACCCCTCCTTGGGTTTCCGAGGCAGTATCACTACGGAAGTAGG
>NW_006922760.1:186042-188113 GCF_000298275.1 Orycteropus afer afer
CTATTTTATATATATATATGAATCTTTCTGGAACTCAAATATTAGCATAATTACCTTTTGAAAATAACACAAACTTCACTTATTTAGTATACTTCCAAACTATTGTTTCTCCTAAACAATAACTTTGCAGTGACTTCATTTTGTTCTTCATACAATGACTAGGCAAAGCAGTGTTTCAGAAATGGTGTTCCTCCTTGCTACCATTGCCCAGGTGCTTACTAAGCTCCTGGAATTGTATGCATGCGTGTGGTGTAGAGATCAAGAAAGTTAAACAGCCTCTGATGCCAGAAACACAGACAGGTAATAATGACATAAGCAAAAATATCAAAGACAGAAAAAACTCCTTCTTCCCACATATATGAAATACCTAAAACAGGCAGATGTACAAAGACCAAGTTTATTAGTGGTGACCAGGGGTTGGAGGGAAGGGGGGAAAGAGTCATTGTTTAGGGGCCACTGAGCTTCTATTAAGGAGCTCTGGTAGCACAGTGACTAAGGCATCTGACTGCTAACCAGAAGGTTGGTGGTTCAAACCCACCAGCTACTCAGGGAAGCAAGACTGGGCAATCCACTTCCATAAAGATTTACTGCCTTGGAAACCCAATGGTGGTTGCTATGAGTCGGGATTGACTCGATGGCATTGGGTTGGTTTTTTTTTTTTTTTTTGAGCTTCTATTATGGATCTCTGATGGTGCAGTGGTTAAGGTATTTGGCTGATAACTGCAAGGCTGGTGGTTTGAACCCATCAGCTGCTCAGCAGGAGAAAGATGAGGTAGTCTGCTTCCATAAAGATTACAGTCTTGGAAACCCTAGGGGAAATTATGCTCTATACTATGGGGTCGCTGTGAGGCTGAGTTGACTCCACAGAAAACAGATTTTTTTTTTTAATGTGGGAAAAAAAAGGTAATACACACCACTAAAAGTGTTTAATGTTGAAATAATAATATTTTGGAAATATCAGGGTAATAATATTATTAAAATTGATTTCACCTGCTTATTTCTACCTTTTTAATGTGGCTACAAGTTGAACCCAACTCATGGTGAGAGCAAGTGTTGCAGAGTAGAAGTTCGCTACACTGAGTCTTCAATGGCTGTGGCATTTCAGAAATAGATAGCCACGCCTTTCTTCTGAGGCCTCTCAGGGTGAACTCGAACCTCCAAGCTCTCAGTTAGCAGCTAAGTGCTTAACCTTTTACAACACCAGAGACCTAATTGGCTACTTTAAAACAAACAAAAACAGCTATTGCTGAGTTGATTCTGACTCACAGACGCCATGTGTGACAGAGGAGAACTGCTCCATAGGATTTGCAAGGCTGTGACCTTTCAGAAGCAGATCATCAAGCTTTCTTCCAAGGTGCCTCTGGGGAGGTTTAATAGGCAACCTTTCCGTTAGTTAAGAAAAAAACAAAACAACACCGCCATCCAGTTGATTCTGACTCATAGTAACCCCCGTTGGGTTTCCAAGGCTGTAAATCTTTATGGAAGTAGATTGCCTCATCTTCCTCCCATGGAGCAGCTAGTGGGTTTGAACCACTGACTTTCTGGTTAACAACCAAATGCCTTACCTACTACACCACCAGAGCTCTTTTTTTCGGTTACTTGTTGTTGTTGTTGTTGTTATTTGCCATCAAGTCAGCCCCTACTCATAGCGACCCCTCCTTGGGTTTCCGAGACAGTATCACTAGGGAAGTAGGAATGCCCACTAGCTGAGAGCAAATAGTGTGTACCACCCAGGGAATCCATTGTGGCTCCTAGGAAATTTCAAAATACATATTTGGCTCACTTTATACTTCTCTTCTGCAGCTCTGAGTCACACACCACCATTACTCCACCATCATCATTTTCTACAGCCACTTTTTATGTACAAGGCTTGCTGAGGCTGGACACTTTTATCAGTTTTCCATTGGTAGAAGTCTCAGTCTCTCCAGAATATTTCTGAATATTCTCGGGGATTGTCTACACGTTCTGGTTGTCAGTGTTCACTAGGAACTGAATTCACGCTTCACGCTTCTGGCTCTTGGAACACAGCATCTTCTCTTATCTCCCCCACCCCTATTTTCAGCTCCCAGGC
>NW_006922760.1:188281-191370 GCF_000298275.1 Orycteropus afer afer
GATTTGGCTTTGGGTTTTTCATTCGCAAAAGCAATAGGCCCATCAAAATGTTTTGCAAAACATGAGTCGTCTTTCCCCAGGCTAAATTCGGCATTCCACCCCATAGAATGGGAAAAAGGCTGCCTGCAGTTGTTAGGCTTGTCTTTTCTTGCTTCTCCCCCTACCTATGCTTGATAATAACCTGAGCAGTTGGGGTTTGGAGTCAGTGGTATGTATAAAAAGAGCTGTATGTTTATCACAATTATTTGACTGGGGTTAGCTTTCTTAAATCACATTCATTCTCAGTCTCCATTTTAGAACGTCTATATATTTTTGAATAGCTCGTCGTGAACTGATAGTTTTGATTAAACACCTACACATTTAGCCCCTTCTGAGGACCAGGTAAGGAGCTCTGGTAGCATGGTTGGTAAGATATTCGGCTGCTAACCAGAAGGTCAGCAGTTCAAACCCACCAGCTGCTCTGTGGGAGAAAATGAGGCAATCTACTTCCATAAAGATTTACAGCCTTGGAATCCCAAAGGGGGTTGCTATGAGTCATAATCGATTCCATGGCAGTGGGGTGGGTGGTGGGTGGTAGGTATGGCACAAACAATTTGTACTTGATTACTAACCCAGAAAGGAGCTCTGGTGGTGTAGTGCCTAAGGCATTTGGCAGCTAAGCAGAAGGTTGGCAGTTCAAACCCACCAGCCACTCCAAGGAAGACTGGGCAATCTACTTCCGTAAAGATTTACCTCCTCGAAAACTCAAAGTGGGTCACTATGAGTCGCAATCTACTGGATGGCAGTGAGTTTGGTTTTTTGTTTCCACTAACTCAAAAGTTGGTGGTTTTAACCCACAAGTGACACTGCAAAAGAAAGTCTTGGTAATCAGCTTGCAAAAGGACACAGTGATGGAAACCTTATGGTCCAAGCACAGTTCTACTCTACCACACAGGGTCACCATGAGCCAGAATCAACAGCAATGGGTTTAGTTTTCTGGTTTTGTGGGCCAGGCCTTGTTCAGGATCAGAGGGATACTGGGGACAGGTCTTGTCTTTGCCTCCTATCTCTGGTACTTCTGCCAAAGTGAACTTCTCTCCTCCCTCTAAGGATCACAGAGAATGGATGCTCCTGAGTTGGAGGTGGTTGCTGAGGGAGTCAGTCATCTCTACTCCACCCACCCCACCCCAGACCCTCCCCTGGATCCTTAGCAGACAGAGGGGGGCCTTCTCAGACAGGTGGGCCAGAGACAGGGATGGCAGAGCCCTCCATTTTTACCTATGGTTATGAAAAAAGACCAGGACAGCATTAAAACAAGACTCACAGCACTGAGCCAGGAATAGAAATTGATTGAAGTTGTAGAACAGAACAACACGAGTCTGGTTGAAATTAAAAGTAAGGAACTTTTATTGACAGGCAACACAATTTGCAAATTGGGAATCACAGAGTCCAGAGGATTCTGAACTTGATACCAAAATAAAGTAAGTCCCTGTCTGGTGTGCAATCAAGCCAATCAGTTCACACACACCTAGTACCTGAGAGAAGAAGAAGGTAATTTATTACCATGCACATGGTAGGAGACAGGGGTCCTACCCAAATCTGACTCCCCAAGTGGGGCTTGGGGTACAGTTTTTTAAGGTTCAAGAAAGAGGACTATACATATTCATATAAATTTCAGGAATTTGGGTATGAATTAGCTGGAGATTGCTTGAGGTTTCCTTCACCCTGGTTTAAAGTGACAGTCCATTTTTAATGCAGTGTGCTTGGACACCGGATGAGTTACATCGACTTCCTGTCATCAGCTGATTGGGGTTTAGGCCATGGGGGAGATGTTAGTTGCCAGCAGCTTCCTTCTGTTTGTCTCACTGTGCATGTCTGCAGGCCTAAACTGATCTGAGCTGGTTTTAACCAATTTCAAGCTCGTCTTGGCTGGGTTTCTGAAAAACAGCTTTAAGGAGATGAGTGATTATGCCTGCTCATCTGTTTCCAACCAGGGTTGGGGGTTGGTTACAGAAATAGTGGCCTCGTATGCATGTGAGAACTGGACAATGAATAATGAAGAACAAAGAAGAATTGATGCTTTTGAGTTGTGGTGCTGGCAAAGAATACTGAAAGTACCATGGACTGCCAGAAGAACTAACAAATCTGTCCTGGAGGAGGTGCAGCCAGAATGCTCCTTAGAAGCGAGAATGGCCAGACTTCGTCTCATCTACTTTGGTCATGTTGTCAGAAGGGACCATTTCCTGGAGAAGGATATCCTGCTTGGTAAAATGGAGGGTCAGTGAAGAAGGGGAAGGCCCTCAATGAGATGGATGGACACAGTGGCTGCAACGATAGGCTCAAGTATAGCAAGGATTGTGAGGATGGTTCAGGACTGGGCAGTGTTTCATTCTGTTGTACATAGGATCGCTGTGAGTCGGACCTGACTCGATGGCACCTAACAACAACATATTACTAAGCTGAACAACAACCAAAAAAACCTCAGACAGTCATAAGTATAGTTCATCATACCTCGAATATATCATAAGTTTTAAGAGCTTGCAGGAAGAGGTCACACATGAGAGGGTGTTGGGAAAATCACTACAAATGAAATCTACTTCCAACCCAGAAAACCTCTCCATAAAAATAGAAGAGAAAGAAAAGTTTTTTGTTTTTTTACCATGGGTCAATGCTTTTTTTTTTTTTTTTTTTTTGCAGTTCCCTCCCCTCCTCTCCCACCCCTGGCAACCAACAAAGAAAGTTTCCATCCATATACAAATCTTTCCTTGACCCTCCACAATAATGAGTTAATACTATATTTGTCCTTCTGTGATTGACTAATTTCACTCAGCATAATGTCCTCCAATTTCATCCATATTATGCAGTGTTTTGCAGACTCTACATTAATCTTTAGTGCTACATAGCATTCCATAATGTTAATATACCATAGTTTGGTCATCTACTCTTCCATTTTAAATCTTAGCGATAAGTCCCTTGCCAGATACATAATTATCAGCAAATATGAATTTGTTGCTGTCATTTTTGTTATGTGCTTTTTTGTGGTGTTGATTTCTTTGTTCCATATAATTTTCTATGCTGAGCTCGTTTTGTTTATGAATCATGTTATCACT
>NW_006922760.1:220137-222124 GCF_000298275.1 Orycteropus afer afer
CAAGATTATCTTCTGTGTCTGTGTTAATTGGTTTCCCTTTTCTTTGTTGAAGAGGGTCTGTGCAATCCTTCTGCCTAGTCCGCCATCTTGCCGACTGAGAAACTTTTTGATAACACATTCTCATTCCAGACATGAACAATAATTTTTTTTTAAAGACCAAAAAACAGGAGCTCTGGTGGTATAGTGCCTAAGGCATTTGACTGCTAACCAGAAGGCTGGTGGTTCAAACCCATCAGTCACTCCTCGGAAGGAAGACTGGACAATCTACTTCCGTAGAGATTCCAGACATGAACAATAATTCAAAGACAGTTTAATTTCCTGGAATGACTACTCATGTCTTTACTGGTGGTATTTCATAAGAAGTTGTAACTTCAGTTATATAACTCCTCCAAGATTGCTTCAATAACCTTTTGTTAAAAATAAGTCAACATTTTTGAGTTGTTTATTGTGGCATAAGGAGCTGTGGTGGTACAGTGGTTAAAGCATTAGCTGCTAACCTAACGTTTGATGGTTTCAACTTACCAGCCACTCCACGGGAGAAAGATGAGGCAGTCTGCTTCTATAAAGAGTTATATCCTTCAAAACCCTATGGGGCAGTTCTACTCTGTCTTATAGGGTTGCTATGAGTTAGAATTGATTCTGTGGCAGTGGGATATTGTGGGCTGGGAAGTAGTTCTCAAACTTTAATGTGGGTAAGAATCACTTTGTTAAGGCCAAGTTCTACCCCCAGAGATTCTAATTCACCAGGGGCTCCATGGAGACAAGACCTAGATATCTGCTCTGTAAAGATTGTTGTTGTTGTTAGGTGCTGTCGAGTTGGTTTTGACTCATAGCAATCCTATGTACAACAGAATGAAACACTGCCCAATGGTGCACCAACCTCACAATCATTGCTACACTTGAGCCCATTGTTGCAGCCACTGTGTTAATCCATCTCATTGAGGGTCTTCTTTTTTTGCTGAACCTCTACATTTCCCAGCATGATGTCCTTCTCAGGGACTGGTCCCTTCTGATAATATTTCCAAAGTACATGAGACAAAGTCTCACTATCCTCTCTTCTGTGGAGCATTCTATCTACACTTCCTCTACGACACATTCTTCTGGCAGTCCATGGTATATTTAATTCTTCACCAACCCCATAATTCAAAGGCATCAACTCCTCTTTACTTTTTCTTATTCACAGTCCAGCTTTTACCTCTTTGAAGTGTTTAAAAAAAAAAAAAAGATGTCACTTTGAGGACTAAGGTGCACCTGACCTAAGCCATGGCATTTTCAATTGCCTCATATGTATATGAAAGCTGGACAATGAAAAAGGAAGAATTGAAGCATTTGAAATACGGTCTTGGTGAAGAATATCAAATATACCATGGACTGTTCACTCTGAGCCTGCAGAATTATTCTAAATGCTCTATACCCAGGAAACTCATGAAACCTAGCTAACTCTACCTTGCCTGCCTTAGGTATATAAGCCCTTTCCTACCATTCCAGCCAGAAGCCCTGGTAACGTAGTGCCTAAGACACTTGACTGCTAACCAGAAGACTGGTGGTTCTAACCCACCGGCCACTCCTCGGAAGGAAGGTTGGGCAATCTACTTCCCTAGTGATACTGCCTCAGAAACCCAAGGAGGGGTCGCTATGAGTTGGATCTGACTCGATGGCACATAACAACAACAACAACAACCATTCCAGCCTGTTGTTACTGGTTCCCAGGTGAGTGCAACCCCTTGTATTGTGCATCATAGCACACTGTGCCTTCCTGTCTCTGAGAACTGTTAGTATAATAAACCTACTTACTTTCATGGCCTCCTTGACTCTTCTTGCCCATGCAGCACCTGATTTACCATCCCAGGAATTTGGTAGAGCACTGGGATTAGCCTTAGGGATCATGAGGGCTAAATACTAAAGAGACTATCCTCTTTCTTAAACTCAACAGGCCAAGACTATATGTTGTTGTTGTTGTTATTTGCCGTCGAGTCAGCCCCGACTC
>NW_006922760.1:222911-226223 GCF_000298275.1 Orycteropus afer afer
TTGAGCAGCCAATCCATTGAAAGGGAGTTTCCCTAGGGGTGTGGCCTGCTTCTAGTATATTTATGGACATCCTGGGAAAAGAGACACTCTTCTGTGGATCGGGATTCTGTTGTGCTGCCTACAACTGTCCATGAGTGAACAATTCACCATTCGGACTGGAGATCGTGGATTCGTCATTCGTTGGAGACAACAGCCAGTACGCTGCCTGCCAACCTTGGGCTCCTCAGCCCCTGCAGCTGCGTGAGTTGGAAAAAGCCTCCAGCTTGATGTTTGATCTAACTTTGGACTTGCCAGCTTCTATAAGTGTGTAAGCCATTTTCCTAAGATAAATTTCCCCTTTTCTATATATAAGCTTTACTGGTTTTATTTCTCCAGAGAACCCAATCTAACACACCCTGCTTTTCTGAATTATTCCTGGTGGTTCAAACCTACCAGGCACTCCTCATAAGGAAGGTTGGGCAATCTACTTCCATAGTGATATTGCCTCAGAAACACAAGGAAGCGTCGCTATGAGTTGGATCCAACTCGATGGCAGTGAGTTTGCTTTTGATATTTTGGAACTAACATAAACTCACTGCCCTCTAAGTCTCCTATCTTATCTTTCAGATTGTTGTTGTCAATTTGATCTTTTATAGATAGTTCTTAAAACAGCACACTGCTCAAGGCAGACATTCTTTACTACTTAAGCTAAACTGTTGTTTGGATCAAAGAACACTTCAGGGAATAGTTTTGGTTTGAGGTTTACGATTTAAAGACTATCTCAGGGCAATAGTTTTGAGGGTTCATCCAGTCTCATTGGCTCCAGAAAACCCAGATTTCATGAGAATTTGAAATTCTGTTCTGTATTTTTCCCCCTGGAGTAAATCATTCTTGTGCATGTCCACATGTGTGAGCAGCATCTCTCAGTAATATAAAACCTGGCATGCATGTCATCACTTCCCCAATAAGAAGTCATGACATTATTCTACCCTTCTATTGAAGTGCACTTCAAAGACTCAGATGTTACTGTATGTGAATCTCTCCCTATCTGCCCCTAACATAAGACTGAGTTCTCTGAACATGGGACTCTAAGTCACCTTTATATTCTCATTGTCTAACATCCTTCTGGCAAAGTGATTTAAAAAAAAAAAAAAAAGTGGATGAATTGCATTTCCATGGATCTCAACAATTTCTTTAGTCCTAATTATTAGGAGGACCAAATTAACTGATCAATAGTAGCTTCCATTTGAAACTTGCCAGGGAGTCTAGTTGCTTGCTAAACTATCCCCAAATCAAAGACAAAATAGAGCGCTACCACATGTTGGTAATTAGTAAATTGCTGCCATCAATATTTACTCTCCTTTGAGTACAGAAAATACTCATGATTTGAAAATGTTCTTAAGGGAAATCTGAAAGGACCTACTGACCAAACCTCCCCTACAATGGTTCTGGGTAGAGAGTGGTAAGTGTTAGAACAGCAAACCCAACCAACTCGTGTCTTTCTTCTCTTTCAGAATGCTATTCAGCATCTGGAGAGTTCTAAGGAAGAAGTAAGAACTTTCTCAAAAGCCAGAGTTCATTGTTGTGTGGGGTACCTGGGGAGCCACCGAAGAAACCAGCAAAATGGCAGATTACCAAACCTAATAATCAGCCTTAAACATGGCTGTACTACTGTGGTGCAGTGAATTACTTGGTTTGGCTTTTCTAGCCATAGTCTTTGTAATTCCCACTGGATTACTGGGTGGGACCATGCAAATAAGGTGTGCAGCACTCTGATGTTGGGATTGGTTAGTTTTGTCACTCTGCCAGACTTATAATGAGCCTTCCTAGAGGCAGAAAGGGGGATCTCACTGCCATGAAGAGAGAAGAGCTAGAGGTGAAATAGAGTACATCCTTGGACCCGAGATCCCTTTACTGGACTTCCTTGACAGAGATTCCCTAGCAGAGAGAGATGCTCTGGCAGAGAGACAGTCGCAGTGGAACCAAGAGGCACAAGACAGAGCAGTGGGCTTACCTGGCCCACAGAGCAAGAAAGCTGAGTGCCCTTGGGCAAGAGGTTTGCTGGCAGAGTGGGGTGCACCTAGATGTACCTATCAGCAGAGCTAAAAGAGCTTTGCAACACTTACCCAAGCAGGACAGAGGACAGGCCAAGAAGCCAAGGGCCAGAGAGGCGTGTCTGAGAGCACAGCAGAGGGGAGACTGTCCTGGTTGAAGAATTGTATCCTGAGAGTGTTCCTGAGCCTGACTTATAGCTTGTTACTTCTCTTTGTTGTTGTTATGTGCCATCAAGTCGGACCTGACTCATAGCGACCCCTCTTTGGGTTGCCTAGGCAGTATCACTATGGAAGTAGATTGCCCAACCTTTAAACCCCATAATCTTGAGCATTGTCTGTGAGTTCTATGTGGCCATTGCAACAAATTATTTAGCCCAGCCGAGAAGTAGTGAGTGCTGCCGGAAGGACGGTTGGTGTCAGAATTGGTAAAAGGCTGGAGGGTGATGACATGTCTGGCCTCATAGGAATAAGCCTTGGGCCATTGATGTTGATTCCGTCTTCCTTTTGTGAAGTTAGAGGAGACAGAAGATGCCACCTCCATGTCCTTTTTGCAACTATATTGGTTTTATCCCAAAGAAAAAACTATACTTAGCCAAAGGTGAGATTCTTTAAGGTTTATATACTTGTGCTCTGTAAATGATATCCTGGCATTCTACATGGGGTAACTGCTGGGTCTGTGTGTCCCTTTGAACAGGGTCTAGGGCTATCTTGTCCACTCTGTAGCCATCAGCCACAAACGGCAACTGAGCATTTGAAATATGGCTGATTTGAATTGAGGTAGATGTGCTGTAAGCATAAAATTCAACCATGATTCAATGAGTTAGTGTGAGGTAAAAGTATGCAAAATCTCTCCAATAATTTTTCTACTGATTCATTGTTGTTGTGTGCTGTCAAGTAGATTCCAACTCAAGTGACCCTATAGGAAAGAGTAGAACTTCCCCATAGGGTTTCCAAGGCTGTGAATCTCCACAGAAGCAGACTGCCTCATCTTTCTCCAAAAGAGCAGTTGGTGGGTTCAAACCACTGACCTTTTGGTTAGCAGCCGAGCACTTTAACCAGCCGATAGCTTCTTACCTAATGACCAGAATGGCCCAATTATTCCACATTACATGAAGACTTATGGCTCAAGCCAAACCAAACTCATTTGCCATTGAGTTGATTCTGACTCATAGAGACCCTATAGGACAAAGCAGAACTTCCCCATAGGGTTTCCAAGGCTGTAATCTTTACAAAAGCAGACTGTCACATCTTTCTCCTGCAGAGTGGCTGGTAGGTTTGA
>NW_006922760.1:226523-231777 GCF_000298275.1 Orycteropus afer afer
CACCTTCAAACTTTCCGTTAGCAGCCACGCCCACCAGCCATTTGCACCACCCAGGGACACCACAGAATACTCCAGTGTATTAATTGAAAGTGTGGTCTCCCCCAGAGAAAACAAAGCAATGTGTCTATTGACAAAACAATTCCTTGTTCAGTAAAAAGATGGAAAATTGAAAGCTTAACATTAAGGCTTTAAAGTGAGTTCTATAATCAAATGGCACCAGCTGGGCCCTCCAGCTTTTCACTCATATTCTTCTCAGAGGAAGCAGATGATACAAAGGAAGCTACAGGGATAGTAAGTTGGTCTAGTCAGGAGGGATGAAACTGAATGGTGGTCATAGAACTTGCTAACATCTCTTAAAGATATTCATGGAAATGGACATTAATGACCACAAAGCTTCATGGGAAAAGGCAGCTCTACAAGTTAACGTTGCAAGTCCCATCAGAACCTAACGTGTCTCCAAGGTGAGCCTGTGCTGAAATGGCGTCGGGTGGCCACTAGACTGGCGAGAAACCTTGATGTTCAGCAAAACCCAAAGAAAATGGAAATCCAGTTAACTTTGTTCAAGGGCAGCGCATGTCTCAGTGTTACTACAATGGATTTTTTAAATGGTTCATTTATTATTTCTGATAGTAGAAGCAGTGATAATGGGGGAAATGGCAGGGCATCATTCCATTGGTTTATTTATTTATTTAATATTTTATTGCATTTTAGGGGAGTTTACACAGCAAATAAGGTTCCCATTTAACAATTTTTTTTGTACAAATTGTTCCATGACATTGATTATAGCTTTCACAATGTGTTAGCATTCTCATTATTTCTATTATTTTTCTTTTGTCTGGTTCCATTGATTTAGCTTCTCTGCTCCTACTTGCCTTCTCATCTTTACTTTTGGGTAAATGTTGACTGTTTGGCCTCTAATAGTTGATTGTTTAAGGAAGTACATTCCCCATGGGTAATATTGTTTATTTCATAAGCCAATCTATTATTTAGCTGAAAGTTAACCCCTGAGAGTGGATTCAATTTCAAAGACTATCTCAGGGTGATAATCTCGGGTGCTCCTTTAGACTCTCAGTCCAGTAAGGTCTGGTCTTTTTTAAGAATTTGGGTTCTAATTTTCCTCCCATTTTACCCAGGATGTTCTATTGTGTTCCTGGTCAGAATGGCAGGTACTTATAGCCAGATACTATCTAGTTCCTCTGGTGTCAGGCTAGAAAAAGCCATGATTCATGTGGACTCTAAGTCCTGTGGACTAATTTCTTCTTTGAGTCTTTGGTTTCCTTCATTCTCATTCACTCTAGACAGGAAGAGACCAATTGTTGCAGCATGGATGGCCTCTAGCAAGCTTTTAAGGCCCCAAACACTCCTCACCAAACTAAGATGTAGGAGATCAACATTTGCCCAAGGACAAAGTTCAGAAGGCTGGAAAGGATAAGAAAGAAGGAGGAATGGAAACAAGAAACACAGGGAGGAAGTAGGATGAGTGATGTTACATTGCGGGGATTATAATCAATGATATGAATCAAAACGTGTATGAATTGTTGAGTGGAAAACTAATTTGCTCTATAAACTTTCACCCAAATTACAATAAAGAAGTAAAAAACAAAACAAAACTGGAATGTAGAACATTATCTTTATGACACTATGAACCACATTATGTCATTTGATTGAGTTGTCCTATGAGACTGAGACCATGGTCCCAAGCCCTTTAGCCCAGTAAACCAATCCTACAAGGCATTTGGATATATCTAGGTCTCCGTAACTGTGCCCCCTGTGTACTTTATTATATATATACCCAAACATACTTATGCTTATAAATATACCTATACATGCACATGCATGTACTCACATATACCTTCCTATACACATACAGCATACATATGTGTAGCCACATATATGTTTTTTGGTTGTTACTAACATTGTTGCAAAATTGTATATGTTACAGCATTTACTGTAATTATTCTTTATTCTTGCACATCTCTCAGTGTTTTCATTTACCTTGGCCAAGTTGTGCCGACTTCCCCCATAGTGTATGTTGCCTTTCCTATCACCAGAAATAACAGGTGTCTACTATCTAGCAAGTGATTCCTCCTCTCTCCCCCTCCCATCACGGGGAACCATCAGAAAACTTTGCTTTCTGCATGTATACCTGTTCTTGACATTTTATAAAAGTGAGACCACAATATCTGTCCTTTTGTGATTGACTTATTTGATTCAGCATAATGTCCTCCAGATTCATCCATGTTATAAGTTGTTTCATGGACTCCTTATCATTCTTTAACATTGCATAGTAGTCCATTATGTATATGTACTATAATTTGTTTATCCATTCATCTGTTGATGAGCACTTAGGTTGTTTCCATCTTTCTGCTATTGTGAATAATGCTGCAATGAACATGAGGGTGCACATTCTATTCATGTCACTGTTCTTGTATCTCTAGGATATATACCTCAGAGTGGCATTCTAGGCCATAAGGTATTTCCATTTCCAGCTTTTTGAGGACGTGTCATACCATTTTTCATAGTGGTTGTACCATCTTACAATCCCACCAGCACTGTACATTGGTTTATTAACAAACCCATATTCAAATGTAAATGCAACAGGTCAAATAAAGATATCGCACATGAAAAGTCAGCATCAGAAGAAGTGAGGGGTTGGTCACCTGCTCCCAGCTAACCTTTTGGTTGGTACTGGCTGTGCTGCTCAGGTTACTGATGAGTGTAGAACTTACTTCCTTTCCATGGACCCTGACCAGAATACAAGTGTGATTCTAGTTTACTGACTTAAAGAATTCCTATCTCCTCCATAAAATGGAAGATATACAAGGGAGGCTCTGAGAAGTACTGGGCAGCCTGAGGTGAGCAGTTCACACATGTTGCTGGTGCACGACCTTGGACTCCTTCTTGCTCCATTCAAGAAATGCAACCAGCAAATGTCAATATCCACACAGTAACAAAGCTCACAGCCAGCATCTGACTAACTATAGATTTCTGGTGATGTCGCTGTATATCTCAGCTCATTTGGGGCAGCATACTTGGGTTGCAGACCTCAGCTCTAGGGGAAATGGTGGTGAGTGCCAACATCAGTACTGACCTTAACCCCCAAAAAAACCCCATTGCTGTCAATTCCAACTCACAGTGGTCCCATGTGTGTCAGAGTAGAACTATTCCATAAGGTCTCCTTGGCTTATGGGACAGTTCTACTCTGTCATATAGAGTCACTATGACTTAGAATTGACTCACAGCACACAAGAAAAATAACAATCTTTATCAAAGCAGATTGCCAGGTCTTTCTTCCACAGCACTGATGGATGGGCTCAAACTGCCAACCTTTTGGCTAGTAGTTCAGTGCAAACCATTTGCACCACCCAGGGACTGCACTGACCTTTGTTGTTGTTAGCTGCCAGACCTTAAGAGTGTATAAATGTACATTAAACTTATCTTTTATTTCAACAAAACAGAAAGTCTAAGTAAGACATACAATAGGAAAAGTGACACAAATGGAGTTAGGGTGAGGAAAAAGTTCTGGAACTAGATAGTGGTGAATTGCACACATTGTGAATGTATTAGTGCCTAAAGCATTTGACTGCTAACCAGAAGGCTGGCAGTTCAAACCTACCAGCCACCCACTGGAAGGAAGACTGGGCAATCTACTTCTGTAGAGATATCACCTCAGAAACCCAAGGAGGGGTCTCTATGAGTTGAATCAACTCGATGGCAGTGAGTTTGGTTTAGCGTGCTAAATTAGTATTTGTGAACCTATGGCAAAAACTTTTTTGAGAATGAAGTAGTAATTAAAGGAAAAGAAGGAGAAAAATTTTTAAAAGCTTCCATTCTGTTACTAACAATGTTGGAACTAATGTAATTCAATGTAGAAAGATTTTACAAAACAATTTTGCTGTTAGTGTTCATATAATCTAAGAAATACTACATTTAAGCAATTTACAACTATATTTTGATAAACATGACTAAGGATTCTGTATGGTCTGGTATGGGAGGGGTGGTAACATGAGTTACCGTACTGGGTGACACCAACCCTAGTGATGCCACTGATTGTGGCTGTACTTCTTCCAAGATTCATGTGTACATTCTTCTGGCAGTCCATGGTATGTTCAATATTCTTCACCAACACCATAATTCAAATGCATCAATACATTTGTTTAAAGACTATCTTCCCCACTGGCTGTTCTGGTCCAAGCAGGCAGTCTGCTCACCAGTGTAGGCTCAACATCCAGCACCATTCCTGGCTCCTGCTGGAGCTCATTTATTGAGTGAAGGGATTTAGAATAACTTTCCATATGTTCACGCTACACTGCCATTCAAATATTCTAAGCTGCTATGCTAATACCATCCTGGGCTTCACTGGAGCCCAAGTTCAAGGGAAATCTCTAAAAGCAAAATTGAGGCAATACCTGAGAGGTTTGTTTATTGTTTCTTAAGTGCCCTTCCTTCTGGTCCTGTTTACATTCATCATTAGCCCCTAGCAAAAGCACTCACACTCAGTTATAAGTGACTTTAGCAAGTGTTGTCATTAAAATGGAAAACTTCATTTAAGCCAAACCACTCTTTGTGACTTTAAAGTACTCCCTCTGTGCTTCCGGTGGTCCCTCTCCCACTGAGACCTATTCCAGCTTTCAACTTACCTTGTGGGCTTTTCATTTGGAGCCTCTTTTGATCTGCAAGCTGTAATTTTCTCAAGTGGAGCCCTGAAGCTCTTTAACATTTCTGTTTACCAGAATTATTCATTTCATTTCTGCATGTGCTTGGTAGATGAATTTTCTGTAGCATCTTACAAAATAATGCTTTAACACCTAGAGCACTAGAAAACAGTTCACTCACTGCCATTGAGTCAATTCTGATTCACAGTGCCTCCATTGGGTTTCCAAGGCTGTAAATCTTTACAGTAGCACACTACCTCATCTTTCTTTTGCAGAGCAGCTGGTGGGTTTAAACCACCAGCCTTTTGGTTAGCAGCCAAATGCCTTAACCACTATGGCACCAGAGCTCCTTAGAAAACAGTTAAGAGGTCAAAAAGCACCACAAAAAAATTTAAATAAGCAGTTTAAATATTTAAATTAGTGTCAGAAAGCACATTCACCAGGGAAAATTAAGAAGTATGGTAGATGAGGTCCGGTTCCAGCAAGATGGCGGACTAGGCAGAAGGATTGCACAGACCCTCTTCAACAAAGAAAAGGGAAACCAATTAACACAGATACAGAAGATAATCGTGGACCCCTGAGCCTTGAAGGGAAGGATA
>NW_006922760.1:235857-236562 GCF_000298275.1 Orycteropus afer afer
AAGTATATGTGAACTGCTGTATGAAAAGTGAATTTACTCTGTAAATCTTCACCCAAATCAAAATAAAATTATAAATAAATAAATAAATAAAAAGAAGTATGGTAGATGAGACTGTTGCTTGACAAAGCCAAGACTGGGGGAGATGAGAAAGGTGCAGGGTTGGTTCCAGTCTTTATTTAAGATTTTGATCTTTTGTTCATTGTGAAATTTTTTGCAGTGATTTTTATAACACACACACACACATATATATATATACATTTCACTGAGATCATTATGGATTGATCTGTGTCTTCCTGAATTATGTGTTGTAAATCCTAAACCCTAGACTTGTGGATTAGGAGACCTGGTGGTGCAACAGTAAACCTACTGCTAATTGAAAAGTTGATGCTTTGAATCCACCCAGTGGTTCCACTGAAGAGAATTCAAAAAGGTTGCAGCAATATATTGACAGGGAACTTACAGAAATGCAAGCTGGATTCAGAGAAGGACGTGGAATGTGGAATATCATTGCTGATGTCAGAAGGATTTGGTTGAAAGCAAAGAATACCAGAAAGATGTCTGCCTGTGTTTTGTTGACTATGGAAAGGCATTCGACCTTGTAGATCATAACAAATTATGGGTAACATTACAAAGAATGGGAATTCCAGAACACTTAATTGTGCTCATGAGGAACCTGTACATAGACCAGGAGGCTGTTGTTCAAAC
>NW_006922761.1:0-1470 GCF_000298275.1 Orycteropus afer afer
CCCCACTATAAAAGAACCAGAACTATCTGTCAAACATTAATAACTGAAGAACCAGTAATGTTTTACCAACACTCCAACTTGCTGATCACCAAATTGTTTGGATGACCCTCTCTCTCTCATACAACAGTACATCTATAGCTCCTCTCCAATGAGATAACCCAAAGGTTTCATTTAGTCAAAGCGTCAAGTTCAAAGTCCAAGGTCACAGAGTTGCCTCTGTCACAGGGGTTGTCATGTGGTTGTATTGTATATGGTTCTTCTGTGACAGAATCAATGGATGAAAAACAAACAAATAAAAACGAGCTATCTCTCCACCCACCCCACCTCATACACTGGAGGAACTGGTTCAGTACAACTGTAATAAACCTTCCCATATGGGAAAAGAAAGAAGATATGTAGAGTTGTGGTTAGCAATTCTGAAATGTTGCTGGACAGACATCTGAATGTGGGGAATACCCTAGCCATTGATGTTTATAGGCATTTTTTTTTAATGCCAATGGGTAGGAACTTCCTTTTCACTGCCATCTTTGCCCATATTTGAAATGTGATTGGAGAATAAGCCCTTCTTGGAAGTTCTGCAGATTTCTCATCTATTTTGTCTGTTTTCAGGTTTGGAAGCCAACATATTATTTTATGTCTTTCAGAATAACAAAAAAAAAAAAATTACTACAAGGTTTTTTTTTTCTATTTCTGTTTGTTCCATGTTAAGCATGCAAGCACACACACACACAATTTTAGTTTTTTTGTATGAAGAATTCTTTACTCAATAGTTTTGACAAACTTACTAAGCCTTGCTCATACTACATAAGCATATCTTTAACGTTTTATTTGAAACAATTTTTAATTTATAGGAAAGTTACAAAAATCATACAGAATTCCCACATGCATTTTACCCAGCTTCCTCTAATAGTAACATGTTTTATAGTGATACTATGATGTTAAAAACCAGGAAATTAATAATATTATTAACCAGAAAACAGACTTAATTGGACTTTCATTATTTTTCCCACTAATATCCCTTTCCTGTTCTGAGATCCTCTTGTTATTGTTATCAGGTGGTACCAATGAGTTGATTCTGACTCACAGCGACTCTATGTATGACAGAATGAAACATTGCCCAGTCGTGCACCATCCTCACAATCAATACTGTGTTTGAGCCCACTGTTTCAGCCACTGTGTCAATACATCTCGCTGAGGGTGTCTCTCTTTTTTGGTGACTCTCTACCTTTTCAAGCATGATATCATTCTACAGAAACTGGTCCCTCCTGATAAGATGTTCAAAGGACATAAGAGAAAGTATCACCATCCTCAATTTAAGGAGTTTTCTGGTTGTTTTTCTGCCAAGACATATTTGTGAATTCTTCTGGCAGTCTACAGTATATTCAATATTCTTTACCAGCACCGTGATTCAAAGTCATCAATTCTTCTTTGGTCTTCCTTTTTTATTGTCCAGTTTTTGCATGCATATGA
>NW_006922761.1:2171-9402 GCF_000298275.1 Orycteropus afer afer
CCTCTCTCATTGTCTTCCTTAATTGTGGGCAACTTCAACATATCAAGCCATACCTCTAGCTTGGTAGTTTCCTCCCTGTGTGCCATGCAGTCCTAAAGTCAATTTTGTGTCAGTTTTGGAGCTCTGGTAGCACAGTCCCTAAGCCATCTGACTACTAACCAGAAGGTTGGTGGTTCAAACCTACCAGCCACTCCATGGAAGCAAGACTGGGCAATCTACTTCCATAAAGTTTTACCACCTCAGAAACCCAGTAGGGATTGTTATGCGTCAGAATAGGTTCTACAACAGTGGGTTTGGGTGGGTTATACCTTGCATATCTCTGTTTAAGGAAGCATAGTTTCATGTCTCACTCATTCTTCATGTCACTCACGTGTTGGCAGAGGAGCTTTGCTCATAGTAGTCTATCAGGGATTCAGGCTGGTGAAGCAGCCACCACTTTGAAAGTTTCTGGTCATCATGGCAGAGAAGAGAGCACTGGAGTATCTCATATGAATAATTAAATGCCCCAGCCTGGAAACAACACATAATGTTTCTGCTTTCAACTCATTGTTTACATCTAGTTGCCTGGACCCACTGAGCCAATAAACACCAGGAAATACATTCCTACTGTGTGCTTGGAAGAGGGGAGACAAACAGCATTAATGATGACCACACGTCCTGCTATAATTCTTTCACAAATTTTAATATTATTTTACAAAACTATTTTCTGAGTTTGTACTTAAAGCATATGAGAAATCTGAGAAAAAAAGCAAAAAAGCATAAAGTATAAACTTCAAATTATTCTTAATTCTACCCTCAAAAATTTTGCATATTTATGTTTGTTTTCTCGCATTTGATTTTCTGTATGCATGAGTGTGTGTATAACCAGGTCTACACTTCAGAAATGGATTTATATACTGCTAAATTTCACTTGGTGAAAATCTTACTACTTCAGCATAAATTATTTGAAATGATTACTTCATTAAATAATTTTATAATAATTCACCACATATATGCAGACATGTCCATTTACATTTTCTTTGTTAGATACATAGTTATTTTTAACATTCTGTTATTATAAATATCCTATGGTAGAATATGTTTAAAACACATTCTTTCCATTTCTCTGTTTATTACCATGAAAGCTGGACTGATTGTCATGAGATTTTGGAAGCTTATGTGTGGTGGTAGACTTATTGTAAAGATTTTTTCCTTGATATATGCTGTCATAAATACATAAAGTTCCTGCTGTACCGCATCCTATATCACACTGAGAACTCTTACTCACCTGCATAGCAATTTCATTTTCATTCAAGAACATTATCAGTGCCACAGACGAATTTTAAATTCTCATTTAAATAATAAATGGCTTGGCATCGCTATTTTTGGTGTTTATAAGCACAGTTATATTATCTACAAATTCTCATGATTTTCTCTTATTTAAAAACTCCATTGTGGTGTAGTGGTTATGAGAATGAGCCCCTCAGAGCTCTGAACGCAGGGAGCTTAATTGACAGAGGGCCCCAGCTACTGTTCTCTGAAATCCATCATGGCATTGGCACCAAGGCCATGATCGCCATGAGCTGCTCCCAGCCAATGACTAAGTCATTATTTCTCTCCCCTCCTCCACAGAAGTTAGACCTGCATCACAGTGTGGCAGTTCTTCCATGCCCCTCTGATTGCTTTCTCATTTTTTCTTCATTGGCATTTTCCTCAACAAATCTTTTGACCATCCAATCCCATATTGGCATCTGTTTCTCAAAGTACTTGAACTAACATATAATCCTTTTCTTCTGTTTAAATTCTCTTTGCATTGAAAAGAACATAATTCTTTGCTTTCTTGTTTCTGGTTTTACATGCCAGAATTCTAGATATTTACCATGTCCTGTGTGGTTGGTCAAGGGAAAATGAACGTTATCATAGGGATAGATTATTGAATAGGTTTTATTGGGGAAACTTTGAAGGCAAAGCGTAGCATGAGATTGCATAAATACCCTGATCTTCCCATCTTCCTATAAAACCTCATGCCAGAATCAAATGTTGATGGTGTTGTAGGTGGAGGTACACTGACTATTTCTTGCTCTTCCCTGTTAGAGGGAAAATGTGAGAACAAACTCACCAGTGGGGGAACAGAATGTTGGGGTACAAGGGTGACAGAGTTGTCTGGGAAAGCTAGCTACGCAGTCTCTGAAAACACTTAAGCTCATGACAAGTGTGTAGCTCCTTTTCTTAGTAGTAAGAAGTCATTCATCCTTGGAGAAGCTGAATGAAGGTGCAGCCACCTTCTCACCCCAGAAGATCTGAGTTTATTGTCTAGCTGACTGGAAAGAGCTCTCAGGATATTTGGACACTTCTTTCCATTTCCCTCCACTACTTTGAAATATTATTGGTTGTTAGTTCAAGATAATATTTTTCATGATAATATAGATCTTATGGTCATAGCATTTCTAGGAGCAAGCTATTTTTCATTTCTCAGATTGCCCTTTATTTTTTGTTGGCAGATAAGTCATTTAATGAATGCTTGAATTAGTTCTCATGAAATCAAATTTTCTGATTTGAATTTACTTGAGATTGGACTATTGTGAAATTATGCTTGTACGTAGATGTGTGTATGTGTGTGCACTCACGCTCACATGTGTCCATTATCTTTGTCAATTATTGATACCATACCTGTGCTTTGTTCAAAAATAAATTGCCTGGCTTTCCATTATTTTCTTTAAGAGTAAATAGTTTAGTTAGCATAGAAATGATCTTAACGAGAAAACAAATACATTATCTTTACTTAGAACCTATTTGAGAACTTCAATATATTTTAAAAATTCTTCTATGATAATTTTTCACTTCATATTTTGTCTACTTAAGTTAAATTAGATGATTTATATTTCCTATAAATATTTGATTTTCATATTGTTTGAATGTATGTGTTCTGTTTCTATATTTTAAAATAGCTCTATACTTATTTTTTCAACTTGCTTGCTTCAAATTGTATTTATCAAATGTTTTCTGTCATTATTTAATTTGTTAAACTTTTATGTATGGAATATTTGAAAGAAGATAAACAAGTATTCTATTTGGTGTATATTTCCAAATTCTAATTTATTAATTAATACTTTAAACTTTCTGATTTATTTCATGTTTTTCTTAAGTTAATACTTCCTTGTTAAATTGAACATATATTTAATTAACTTAATTATTTTGTTTTGTAGGGCACATATTTAATCCTATGAAAATTTTTTAATGAGTACTTTGACCACCTTTCCTATATTTTAATAAATAATGTTCTATTTTATGAATTATTTAAAATTACATTTTTCCTGTGATTTTTCTGATTTACATATTTCAAATGTAAAGATAATGCATTTTTTTAAATCAAGCATATCAAAGATATATAAAGAAAATGTTGATATTTTCTCTGTCCCCAGGTTACCAATATTATAAGTTTAATATCTCTTTGCACCTTTCTTTGTGCTTCTATAGATATATTCAAACTACATAAATGTGGAGTCATCCCTCCCCCATATTAATGTGTTTACAAAGATGGGATCATTCTATATAAATATTACTTGTTTTCTTTCATTATGTAGAGCTAGCTCATTATTTTAAAATAAGTGCTTAATATTCTCCAATACTGATGATCTGTATTGAAGGGTTTAGGCTCAGGCTACATATTGTATTTTTCAATCAAGCTCCAGTACCCTTCATAACGGGTAAGGTTCTCTCTGGGTTCTATCAATTAGATTCAGTTAATTTAATTTTGAGTATGATGAAGATGTTTTGTTCTTCTTTATATTCTTTGTCTCTAGGTCAGTAAGTGTTATTTGGAAAATAATGAGAAAATATAAGAAAAGATGTGTTGGCAATTTCTAGCCAGACCCAATTTTCAATTAGTAGCCTCTCTAAATTTTATATCCATTTGCCATTCTTTTTCAACAATGCTTGCCCCTCCATTCTCCTTGTTTATGACAGTTTATTCTTTCTCATATTGAAGATTAAGTTAGAACTCCAGCTTTTCAGTAAGATATACAAAGACCTCTTCTCCAGGCTCTCAACAGCCACTCCCCATCTCCAAACAAACACTCAAACAATATCTACTTTCTATTCCTAGATTATGGTTTGCTCCTCTGAACTTCCTTACTCAATTCATGTTTTTCTGTCTGCATGAAATATTCTTTTTCCAATTCTGTCTCTGATCAATTTTTCCAACCCTTCAACAATCGGCTTAGAAGTCACCACTTCTGTAAGCCCCATCCCACCCCCTCCACTGTCTAGTTCTGGGTTCATTTGTTTCCTTTCAACTCTCTATGATAGCATCTATTTTCATGTTGCTGTACTTGACTGTCCAAAAGTGTCTCCTGAATTTCCTTGACTTCTTCAATCCTCATAATGCATCCTTTTTTTTTGTCACCTTAAACAGGAAAACTCAGTAGCATGTATCACAAAATTTAGAATTTAAAATAGAATCCAAAACAAAATTATATATGTTGACATTTTTTGTAAAACATAAATAAGGAGCTACATGAACAAATACATTAGCTAGCATAGGTACAGACAACCGATATCAATATAGACTTCAATCCCAGATGTCTAAAGCACAGGACGCAATGGCAATCAATGTGCATGTGCTAAGTGACAGATGTAATGCTTTACATCACAAGAACAGGTCACCTCATACGGTTTTATTCTCTTTTTGCATCATGTACCATGCAATTTTAAATGGGTAAGTTCTAAGAAAGAGACATGAACACTTTATAGAACAGGGTAGACTTTTCTGTTTATGAACAATATCCATTAAGCAATAAAGTGACAGTTAACAATCAATCCTACCTAATGAGAAGGTAGAATAACTTAAGAAATAGAAATTTCTCTTTGGAAAAAAAATATATGAGAAAGGGACAAAAATTTTATGTGAATATGTGCTTTTTATAAAATTATTTCTTTCTGTAGTCATAAAAAGAATGAGCATCAGGGAGATAAAAGACTTTGAAAAGTAGCTAACTTTATTTATATGTTATGCATGTGTCCATTGATTGCCTTATAAATCATCATCAATGCTGATAAGATGGTTTGAAGCCTCAGGCAAAGCTAAAAGGCCCCGTAAATGTCCAGAAAAAAAAAATTAAATTAAAAATGTTCAAGATTGGGGAAACATCAGTAGAGATTAAGCAGTGACTATTGTTAGGTGCCATCAAGTTGATTCTGACCCAAAGTGACCCTATGTGACAGTGTAGAATTGCCTCATTGAGTTTCCTAAGCTATAATCTTTATGTAAGCCAATCACCAGATCTTTCTGCCTGCTGGAGGGGTTTGAACCACCAATCAAGATAGCAGATGAGCACTTAACATTACAACATCAGGGCTCCTTAAGCAGTGATTAGTAGCACTTAAATGTGGATGACAATGTTACTTACCTCTAGAAAAATAATATGGAATCAGAGATTAACACTGTCTATATTAGATGATTGCTTGAGTTTTCTGAGTGTCAATATCTTCACTATAAAATGGCACCAAATGACATGCCCATCCTCCAGGTTTGTTTGAGTAACAAATGAGATAAGCACAGTAAAAGCCCAAAAAGGACATAAATTAGTATATAACCTAATTTCTCAAAGGAGGAGTGGAAAGATAAAATTCCATAGGACCAGAATCACTCCTAACAATTCATATTTAAGTTATTCTTGCAGGTGACTGGTGAATTGAAAATCTCTACACAAATGACAGTTATTACTCTTAGGTATACTAATAATAACATTATCTAGGTTTCTTTAGGGATAAAGTTTTAGTTTAAAAAAAGGTGTCTAATCTGCTGAGGAAATCAAGGTAAGGCCTGAAATATTTACTTTGCCTGCAATGATCAAAGTAATTAAATTTCATTTATTTTCTATATAAACATAGTATTGGTATACTTGTTAATGACAGTAAGCCTTTACATTCTGTAGTAACAGCTTGAGCCTAATAAAAGGAAATTAAATATTTTAGGTGAAATGGGAAAAATGAAAATCAGTAATTTAAAATTTACCATGTGCATATCAGAGTATAGGAGCTCTGGTAGCATAGTGCTTAAGGCACTTGACTGCTAACCAGAAGGCTGGCAGTTCAAAGCCACCAGCCACTCCTTGGAAGGAAGGTTGGGCAATCCACTTCTGGAGTGATACTGCCTCGGAAACCCAAGGAGGGGTTGCAATGAGTCGGATCTGACTCGACAGCACATAACAACAAGAACGACAGCACATAACAACAAGAACAACAACACATATCAGAGTATAATGAATACCATGGGTTTTGTTCATTTCTATTGTTTATGACATTAAAAAAAAAAAAAAGCTCACTGCCATCGAGTCAATTCCCACTCATAGCGACCCCTCCTTGGGTTTCTGAGGCAGTATCACTACGGAAGTAGATTGCCCAACCTTCCTTCTGAGGAGTGGCTGATGGGTTTGAACCTTTAGCCTTCTCGTTAGCAGTCAAGTGCCTTAGGCACTATGCCACCAGAACTCCTTAAACAAACAAACCAGTTGCTGTGGAGTAAATTCTGACTCATGGTGATCCCATGTGTTGCAGAGCTGTAACCTTTTAGAAGCAGATTAGCAGATCCTTCTTCCACGGTGCCTCTGGGTGGGTTTGAACTGCCAGCCTTTTGGTTATTAGTTGAGTGCTTAACCGTTAATGCCATCAAGGGATGTGTACTATAGGAAAATTCATTTAATCACTCTAGGCCTTGGTTTCCTCATTTATTAGATTAGGAATTTGGATGGGTATTACTTCTAGTTCTGAAATCTAAATTTCTATCATTATGAGTTGTACTTAAATAAAACAATTTCATTAGATAATCTGGGTTATATATGGTTATATATAGTTATATATGGGAAAACACATACTTAGTTCACATACTTTGTATCAATAGTACACAATGAAATGATGCATTTGGTTATATCTTTTGTACTTCATTTTCCCCCTTCTGTTTATGCAAGCATATTTTCTTAGTATTTATTTAATTTTTCTCTTGCAACTATATAAACAAAAAAGGTACCAATAATTTTTTTAAAGGGTGAAAAAAGATTCAATGCAAGAGACCTGTGAGTTATAACAATAATTTGGATAATAATGGCAAACAGCCATTAATAATCGGAACATGAAATGTATGAAGTATGAATCTAGGAAAATTGGAAGCTGTCAAAAATGAAATGGAATGCATAAAGATTGATATCCTAGGCATTAGTGAGCTGAAATGGACTGGTTTTGGCCATTTTGAATC
>NW_006922761.1:12027-17780 GCF_000298275.1 Orycteropus afer afer
TGTTGCTGTTCACTTATGCAGCACAAAAGTAAATGGAGGGAAATTTCCCTATTTATTTTTAAATTACTCTGGCAGACACATAAACCTTATCTGGATGTATTTTTGCTAAATTCTGTAAAATAATTCTAGGCTAAGTCCAAGTATAAGAAATTTCAGTCCCCAAAAGTAAGTTTTCAAGACAAATAACTGAAGCCAGGATTTGGAAAGAAGGTGCAATCTGAACCCATGTTGCAGCACTGATAATTTCAAGCCCAAGCAAAACTGATTATAGTGTTTGCCCATCTTAAAAGACATGGAAATTCTACATAATGGGGGAGGGGAATTAAACTGTAGCTTGAAAATCTAATTGATTGCCTGTGCTTGAAAATAAGTAACTCAAATACCAAAAACACAAGAGACTACTGTTTATCATCAGTCAATTATATGTCTTAAAGTCTGAATTTGGACTTCCAATACAACTCATAGTTACCCCCATTGGGTTTCCAAGGCTGTAAATCTTTACGGAAGTAGATTGCCCCTTTTTCCTTCCATGGAACAGCTGGTGGATTTGAACCACTGACCTTCTGGTTAGCAGCCAAATGTCTTACACACTATCCCACCAGAGCTCCTTAAAGTAACAGAATTCACTGGATATTCTAAGTGGCTCTATCTGTACAGAAAATCCTAGTGCTGGTTATACACGGTCACAGTCAAAAGTCCTAGTGTAGAACTCTACTGAAAGTGGCTAATAAAATTGTTGCATGACTTGATAAATGTGATAAAATGTGGGGTTGAATACCTACTACAATATAGTGATTCATTTTCATATCTATTATTAAACTAAGTATGAGAAATTGATTTTTCCGGAAATTCTGCAAATTTCAATAATACAGAAAATATAATTTTAATAATGCTAAGAAAAACGAATAGCATTTGATAACTGCACACCTCTCCTTTCCCCATTTTAAAGATCTGGAAAGTCAGGCTCTGTAAAGGTAAATGGCTAGATCAAACATTCCACAGGGCTAGAGTATATATTCATGACACTCTTTTGTTTTCTCTCTTTGACATATTGGCTCCAATATTCACATTTCCTTTTTCTTTCTTGTATACATTATATGCTTTTTCTTTTCATTGCTACTGGGCAGCAAATTTAACCAACCAAGCATGCATGTTTAGTTTCACAGACAATTCTCAGTTACTACAGCTGTATCAAGGGAGCTCTGGTGGCGTAGTGCCTAAGGCCTTTGACTGCTAACCAGAAGGCTGGCAGTTCAAGCCCACCAGCCACTCCTGGGAAGTAACGCTGGGCAATCTACTTCGTAGAGATACCACCTCAGAAACCCAAGGAGGGGTCGCTATGAGTTGGAATCCACCCAACAGCAGTGAGTTTGGCTTTTTTTTTTTTTTTAATAGCTGTATCTAGGATGCCAGGACTATACGTAGTTGTATGAGTACTCAGAGAGGAACATGTGAAAGGCCAGATGCCAAGCCTTTCTCTCTTGTCCTCTTCCAGCCTGGTAGAGTCACTTGCTCTGGGATTCCCATGCTTTGAGATCCTTTTTTGCCTAATGAGCAGGATAATGAGAAGGCTCAGGCTGAATTTTTCTCCCTGAGGTTTACCTGCTCATGTTTTAATTGTTGACGTCTTGGGCTGACTTTTCATACTTGATAATAAACACCCTGCTCTAACTTCTGCCACTAACCTGTAGAAAATAAAGTATTACCAAACAAGGTGGCAGTGTGGCTCAACTATCTGGTCTCTGGGGTTCATGAAATGGGATTCTGAACCCCATCTGAGTCCTGATTCATTGACACACACAGTTCCAGAATGACACATCGTTCTGGAACTTGGTTGTTAAGAGCTCAGTCTATGGGTTCATAGCCAACACTGTGATCTTGAGGGAGTAACTTGAGAGCTCTGTAGTTATTTCCTCATCAGGAAAAGGATAAAATAATAAAACATAAATCATAGGATTGTTTTGAGGAAAAAAACTCAGCATTTTATGTTCAGAGTTTAGCATTATGCCTGACAAATGGTAATGCTTGATAGAATTTAATTATGATGATTACTATTATTGTGTTGGCTGTTCTGCTGCCCATACATTCATTCCTACCACCACCTCTTTCCCTCCTGGAAACTTTGCTGAAACCTGTTGCATTGGGAAAGGATGAGTTTTGGAGTTAGACTTGCCTGCGTTTAAAAATCTCAATTTTGGTGGTGTGGTGCCTAAGGCATTTGACTGTTAACCAGAAGACTGACAGTTCAAATCCACTAGCCACTCCTCTGAAGGAAGACTGTGAAATCTACTTCCATAGTGATGCCACCTCAGAAACCCAAGGAGGGGTCTCTATGAGCTGGGATTGACTCAGCAGCAGTGAATTTGTTTTGTTTTTTTTTGTTTTACAGTTAATATAACTCTATAATCAAACAATCTTACTGTAATCTAATAAGTATGTAGACTCTGGATAAGTTATTCAATCTTTTTCAGCCCTAGTAGTACTCATCTATGAAATGGGGATTGCATCAGAGAATTGTTTTAAAAACTAAAAGGAGCTCTGACAGTGAGTGAGTGAGTGGGTGTGCATGTGTCTTTCTTTCTGTCAGGTGGTATGGAGATAAGCCTTATGGGAAAAGGTGAGGGTAGGAGGTTGGAGGGAAGGATTAACAGGGAATTCATAATCTTGTAAGATTCCTAAGAAAATAATTTAGTTCTGCGCATATTTGTGTATTTGGTGGTACTTTGAGAAGTATGGGAGCTCTGGTGGCATATTGCCTAGAGCATTTGACTGCTAACCAGAAGGCTGGCGGTTCAAACCCACCAGCCACTCCTCGAAAGGAAGGTTGGGCAATCTACTTCCATAGGGAAGTATTTTGAGAAGTATGTGGAAGAAAGATGGGTCAATCTGCTTCCGTAAAGATTTACAGCCTTGGAAACCCAGTGGGAATTGTGATAAGTCAGAATCAACTCAATGGGAGTGAGTTTGGTTTTTTTGGTTTGAGAAGTATAGGAACCTAGGTGGCACAGTAGTTAAAGTGCTCATCTGCTAACCAAAAGGTCAGTGGTTTGAATTCAACAGCATCTCCATGGGAGAAAGATGAAGCGATCAGCTTCTATAAAGATTTACAGTCTTGAAAACTGGGGCAATTTTACTCTGTCCTATAGGGTGGCCATGAATCAGAATCGACTGATAGCAGTGGGTTTTGGGTTGAGAAGTATTGTGGGTGTGACATAGAAAATAAGTTTCCCAAATGAAAAACAAGATAAGGCATTATTTGTGTTATCCTGTTGTGGTACTTCTGTTTGTGTGTCAACTTGGCTGGGCCTGGTTGAGTGGCTGGGTAGCTTGATGTAGTATTCCCCATGATGAGACTGGTAATCAGTTCCATGGTGGAATCTATGTAAGCAGCTGAGTAGCTGCCTTAGGAAATGTGGTCTGCTTCCTGTATATAAGCAGAAGCCTTGAAGAATGGCCTCTAGCATATGCCATGCTTGGACCCTGTGCGTAGCCATGTCATTGTTCAGCAGCCTGCCATGGTCTGCCCACCTTGAGACTTAAAATGGACTTGAATTAATGGCCTGCCGTGCGGTTTGGTAACATGGCGATTTGTCAACCTTGGGCTTGTTAGCCTCAGCAGCCAGCAGCTGTCTGAGTGAAGAAACACCTCTAGCTCCAGTGGGCTGGGAGCAGGAGGCAGAGCTGGACCCCAAGGTTGAGGGGCTTTCACCCAGCACCTAGAGCCTGGCACTTTGAAGTTGGACCTAAAGCCTCCAAATTGTAAGAATGAACTCCTGTTTGTTTAAGCCATCCTATTTGTCATATATTCCTGTCAGAACCATACTAGGTAACCAGAACACCTGTTCAATGCAAAACCAGAAGTTATGCTGGTCTGCAGCTATTTGAATGTCTGCTGTGTATGTTGAAGAGCCCAAAGGTCTTTGGAAATTTGAATCCTCAGAGCTAATAAAGAACACAAATGAAAATGATAATTCTGCAGTTTCACTAGGCTGAGTTTTAGATTATTTTATAATTATGATGTTATGGTTTTCTCTTACTAAAATGCCAACAATTCACCAGGCCAGTAAAACCTAATAAGTTTGGTGGCATGCCAACTGTGGCGAGAATATCGTATGATTTGCTCCTATGGTTGCAGAAGAGTTTGTTTCTAAACCAGAAACAGAGAAATAGAAAGTTGATTTTAATAATATAAGCCAGAGGTGAAATAGAGGGGAGAAAAAAAAAACTTTGCTTGTATTCTGGGCTGGCCTGTCTTTGGTCCTGTATGCAGTCATCCATAAAATCCTTCCCCATAATTAGAGCTGTCATGAGGTATCTGAAATGACCCTAGCAGTGATTGCAATTTTCCTAAGTTTATCTATCAAAATACAAATATTTTTCCAAAGGACAGCACATCAAATCTCTTATATTGGGAATTACTTTCTTACTAATTGATTTTTTTTTTTTTCTCCTAGAGCTAAAGAAAGGGACTGAGTGAAGGGAAGCAGAGAAGAAAGATAAGATAGGTATGATAGATTATTGCTCAGAAATATTTACTTACTCCTGCCTTCCCCCCTGAGGCTTCCTGGGTGACACAAATGGTTAAGTGCTGTGCTACGTACTGAAAAGTTGACGATCAGAACCCACTCAATGTGCCTCAGAAGAAACTCCTGGTGATCTGCTTTCAAAACCTCACAGCCTTGAATGCTATGGAGTGCAATTCTACTCTGCAACACACAGGGTCGCCATAGGTAGTAATCTACTTTAGGGCAACTATTTTTTGCCTTACCTCCCTACTCAAAAAGTGGAGTAGATTTCCTTAGCCTTTGAGTTTTGGGTTTGCCTGTGTAAACGGCTTTGGCCAATAGAATACAGTGAAAGTGAAGGCATGTTTGATCTTCAGGGGTTTCATGGTTTTTCCTGATTGCAATCTTGTGCTTCTGCCATTACCAAGAGAGTACCTCCAAGCTTGTCAGTCCAATAGGCGGGAGGAGAGCTGCATGAGCAAAGCTGTTCCGGCCTAGCCCAGTCTAGATGAGGTAATCCCCCTTTTGATGCATAAGAAATAAACACACATTGTTGCATGCCATCAAGACTTTGTGGTTGTTTATTATGCAGCATATTATATGAATAGTTAACCGAGACAGTGGGACACGTTGAAAACAAGTTCTCTGTCATTTTTCAAGTTTCTTTCCCCTCAAACTAAATCAAAACCAAATCAAGTTCACTGTCATCCAGTCGATTCTGACTCATAGCGACCCTCGCTGGGTTTCTGAGGTTGTAAATCTTTACGGAAGTAGATTGCCTCATCCTTCCACGGAGCAGCTGGTGGGTTTGAACCTCTGAACTTCTGGTTAGTAGTCAGATGCCTTGAACTAGACCTAAGGAAACACAGTATAGACATAACTCCACTAATATCATTACACATTTTCTGGGTACAAGTAAAGCATCCATGATTTTATTTTACTCTTGAAAAACCGAAACCAAACTCACTACCGTGGAGCCTTGATTCAACTCATGGTGACCCCTCCTTGGGTTTCCGAGGCTGCATCACTACCGAAATAGATTGCCAAATCTTCCTTCCAAGGAGTGGCTGGTGGGTTTGAATCGCCAGGCTTCTGGTTAGCAGTCAAATGCCTTAGACACTACACCAACAGAGCTCCCATTTACTCTCTCTTTTTTTTTAAGAGTTTATTTTACATTCAACATTACGTGTACATTTAGTTTCACTCCCCATTCACCATGCCCAACCCTAACTCAGCCTCCTCCCCACC
>NW_006922761.1:17880-23294 GCF_000298275.1 Orycteropus afer afer
CAGTCAAATGCCTTAGACACTACACCAACAGAGCTCCCATTTACTCTCTCTTTTTTTTTAAGAGTTTATTTTACATTCAAAGTCATGCGTACATTTAGTTTCATTCCCCGTTCGCCATGTCCAACCCTAACCCAGTCTCCTCCCCTCCCTACCCTGCATCATTCCCCCTGTGCCCCTCATAATTATGCACTCCTGTTTGTCTTGCATTTCCTCAGTTTGAATGTTGGTCCTTTGGTGTTCCATGGTTTATTTCTTTAGGGCATGTATTACCATTGAGTGTGTGGATGCAGCACCCTGGGTTGAGTGGTCTGCATGTACATCTCGCTAACCATTGAATATATCCAATTTCTTTTTAAAGCTTGTTTTTCAGTTGCATCTATTCTTTCTTTTCTAATCTATTCCTTTCCTGAAGAATCTTTTTACAAAATAAATGATAATTTAGGTGTCTTTCAACTTGTCTCTTTTGTTCTAGTTTTCTTGAATATTCTCATGGTGATTTGTACAAGCTCTGTGTAGGATTGTATATTCAAATCCCAGGCTCACAGTCTTACTATTTTGTTCGTTAGCTCATTGTTCCTTACTATTTTGTATTGTGCTCAGGGAAAGAAAAATCATTATTGGAGTTTTTAAAAACGTGTATGAGATGGAAATAGGGTAAAGTATATTCAACTTTAGTTTGACACTTGGACATGCCTTTTCACTATTTGTAAAAGTTAACAGAAAATTGGACACGGTATGATGGCATCTCCAAATTCTCTTTAATTTCTCTAAACATACATCAGTTAAAAAATGAGTCCGTTCAACGAGGACTATAGGTTGAAACATTACCTTGTGTCCCTCCTCTTTCTCTCTATTCAGGTGAACCCTGTCATGGTTTTGTAAAGGGAGGTCTTAGAATTTATTTACTTGGTAAACTCTGAAAAAGTTCATTACATTGATTGCTTACCTCGGTTGAAGAAGCAGAATTTGCATAAGGTTTTCTACATACCTGGAAGGTTGGACAATCTACTTTGGTAGTGATACTGCCTCGGAAACCCAAGGAGGGGTCGCTATGAGTCCGGTCCGACTTGACGGCAGTGTGTTTACTTTGGTTTGGCTTCTCTGGCTTTTGTATGGTTTATTTAAAAACAGGTTCACACTTTTCTTTGTGTGTGTGTGTGTAATAGTATTTACTTTTGTTGCCTTTAACCCTCGTGCTCCTGCCTGTACCTTCCTCCACCGTGATCAGTTTGTGTTAACCCTCTGCCTTATTGTATACTGCTTCTTCCTTCACCCAAGTTACTACTTGTCTACCCTCTGGTTAATGATTTATCCTCCCTTCCCCTCCTACCCCTGGTAACCTTCAAAGAATGATTCTTTCTGTGTGTAAACTTTAAAAAAAAAATTATTGTGATTTGGGTGAAAGTTTACAGAGCAAATTCATTTTCCATACAGCAGTTCACATACACTTTGTCTCATGACATTGATTGCAATTTATGCAAAAGCTCTCTTCCCACTTCCTCCCCATAGTTACCTTTTCCCTCTGTCCTTCACTCCAATGCACTCCTGCCCCGTGAGCTGTCTCCCTGTGCATACACAGCCTTTCTATTCTCTCATGATTGATCTCTCCAAGAAGTGTATCTACCTAATGCAGATGTTCAGCTTACATGTCTGTCTTTTGTTTGGCTGGAGGCCACAGGAGTGGGTTCAATTCCAGACCTGAAGGGCAATTAGGGTCCGTGGTCTCAGGGGTTATATCAGGCTCTATCAGACCAGCAAACCTGGTCCCTTTTTACTTTATGATTTTGAGTTTTGTTTCACATTGTAATCATACTCTATCCAGGATCTCCTATATAGATCCCCCTCTGAGTGTTTGACAGTGGTAGATGGGCACTATCTAGTTCTTCTGGTCTCATAGTCATACTGGCGGAAGATTGTATAGTGTACAAGTCCCTTGGACTAATTGTATCCATGTGTCTTTGGTTTCCTTCATTCTTCTTTGCTCTGGATGAGGAGAGACCCATTGTTGCATCTAGCTGGCCTCTTGCAGGTTTTTAAGATCCTAGTCACTACTCACCAAAGTAGGATGTGGAACAATGTTTGTGTGTAGTATGTTATGCCAATTGAGCTTGAAGTCCCCTACGACCATGTTTCTGAGCCCATAGGCCCAATTACTTGCTCCCTCCAGGTAGCTGGCTGTGTCCCTTGTCAGCTCTACTATATACCTGGAAATTCTTACAGAACATATACTTCTAGAAACATTGTCTGCCAACCCTATACATGGTCATGGGCACACTTCCCCCTGCAAAGACATACCTAATCGTTCAGCCTGTCCACTCCTCTATCCACCCATATATCAATGTTTGCCATCACTGACAATGCAGTACTGTATGTGCAAAAGGGTTCATCTTTGTTGTCTGAACCTCCCATGCACCTCTCTATGTCTTCCTCTTCCTCAATGTCACCCACATTTGGTCACTCACATTTGGTACATTTCCCTTCCTTTCACCCAAATCAATACTTTTCTCTACCTATCTAGCAGTATGTAAACCTTTTATTGACTTTTTTGACTAATTTCACTCAGTCCTTTAGGTTCACCCATGTTATTATGTGTTTTGTGTATTCACCATTATTCTTTAACATTGTGTTGCATAGTATTCCATTGTGTTTATGTACCATAGTTTGTTTATCCATTCATCTGTTCATGGAAAATTAGGTTGTTCCCATCTTTTTGCTATTGTGAACAATGCTGCAATGAACATGGGTTTGCATACATCTATTAGTGTCATGGATCTTATTTCTCTAGGATATGTACCTAGTAGTGGGATTGATGGATCATGTGGTATTTCTATTTCCAGCTTTTTTTTAAAAGTGCCATACCATTTTCCACAATGGTTGTACCATTTTGCAGTCCCACCAGTAGTGTATAAGAGTTCCAGTCTCTCCATACCCTTGCCAGCATTTGTTATTTTCTGTTTTCTTGAACTTTGCTATTAACGCTGGGCTGAGATGATATCTCATTATTTGCTTTTCTCTAATGTCTAATGATTGCAGACATTTCTTCATGTGTTTGTTTGTTAGCCACCTGAATGTCTTGTTTGGTGAAGTATCTGTTCATGTCTTCTGCTCAATTTTAAACTGGATTGCTTGTCTCTTTTTGTAGAGGTGTTGAAGTCTTCTATAAATTTTATAGATTAGTCCTTTGTCCAATATGTCGTTGCCTAATTTGTTTCCCTAGACTATAAGTTGTATTTTTACCCTTTTTGTGAAGTTTTTTAATGTGCATAAATATTTAATTTTTAGAAGGCCCCAGTCATCTAGTCCCAAAAACATAGTTTTATTTTATTTAGGCCTCTTCTCTTTATAATCTTATTATTACTTGGAATTACGAATATTACAGAAGTGACCCTTTTCTATGACTCATTGTTGATAGCATTACTTATTCTTTACATGGTATTACAAAAAATTGGGGCTACCTCCAATTTTAATTTTAATCCCACCCTCATCAATATACTCTCTACCCAATAGTCAAGGAGATATTTCAAAATGAGAATCAGATTATATCAGTATTTGCTTAAACTTCTTAATATTTCTAGTTGCACTGGGGAGAAAATATAAAGTCTTTCAAGACAAGTGGTTGTAAATTTTCTATTTCTCTCAGCCTTATTTCCAGCCAGCCTCACTATCTTCTTTTATGTCCTCTGAAAACTCCTTTTCTGGAAAACACTCTTTTGCCAAGGAGCTCTGGTGATGCAGTGGTTAAGAGCTTAGTTTCTAAAAAGTTGGCAGTTCTAACACATCAGCTGCTATTTGGAAGATAAATGTGGCAGTCTGCTTCCATAAAGATTTATAGCGTTAGAAACCCTATGGGGAACAGTTCTACTCTGTCCTATTTGGTCACTACGAGTCAGAATCAACTTGACTGCAAAGGGTTTGGTTTTTGGTTGGCCTCTTTTCCCATCTCAGGTTTTAGTCTTTCATCTGGCTAACTTAGTTCCCTCCAGATATCAAGTTAAATATCACTTTGTCAGAGAGCCCTTCCCAGACTTCCCCTCAGTATAAATTGGGTTTACCCTTATACTTTCTATACATTTTCTTCTTGGTACTGTCCAATTATTAGGTATATACTTATGTGATTATATGCTTAATATCAGAATCTCTTCCATACTACAAGCTGTATCGTTTAGGGATTCATTAGTTCCTAAATACTCATTTCTATTGCCTTTAGTAATAAAGTCCTTTGACTCTGACTCAGGAGTCTCGTGTTTTCTGCCAGCATCTATGAAACTATGTCAAGCTGTTTTGTTAGGCTGAAATTGGGTAAAATCTCAGACTTTTCACACTTCTTGATAAAGTGCTCATAACAAACTAGGAAGAAATGGCCAGAGAGGTTGAACCTAAAACAACAAAATATATTAAATATAATATACCAACAGAAAATAATATAAGATTATAGGGCAGTGGATTTCACTACCTGCACACTGGATGTGTTGTCATCACCCACATCAAAAAAAGAATATCAAAAGCCATTATTATGCATACTTACATAAACATATATGTGATAATATATGGATTATATTAATGGATATAACAATGTTTTTCTTGGTCAATCAAGATTAAGTAGAATAAATTCAAGTTAGCAAGCATAACAAAATGTCTCTTACATCAGTGACATAAATCTCTTAACCTCTTTGAGCCTCATAGCTCACACGGTTGTTGTATTACATAAGAGATTTTTTTGTAAGAATTATTCTGCACACATCAGAGAGTCTTACTCCCAGTAAGTTTATAAACTCTCTTGGAACCCAAATCTTTAAAAGGCAAAAAGGTTAAGTATCCATTAATCTACTCATCTTTTAATATAATGACTAAAAATAGTAAAACTTTCTGGACCAAAAATTTAATTTCCCAAATGTAGACTCCTGCCATGAGGTCAATAAGGAAAGCTTTGATGGTGAGTATTGACCTCAAATTTTTAAACAATTAAATTCACCATGTTTGTGTGCCCAGGACCCATTCTATATTAACTAACTTGATTATCTCCAGCTAAACAAAGCTTGATTACTTTCTGTTAAACAAAGCTTCCAAGAGCATCTTAGCCAGCAAAATAATTCAGGAAAACAGCTTAAATCACATTAGTTTTGTTTTTTCTTTTAAATGTGAACAGGTCATGTTATGGGGATAATTGTAACACCTAAATTTGGTGGTTTATGCACCAGCCACCAAAGCCAAACATGAGGAAACTGAAGATTTCTACCAACTTGTACAGTTTGAAATTGACTGAACATGCAATCAAGATATGTTGATTATCACTGGTGACTAGAATGCAAAAGTTGGAAACAGACAAGAGTTACCAGAAGTTGGAAAATATGGCTTTGGTGATAGAAATAACACTGGAGATCACATGATAGAATTTTGCAAGTTCAACAACTTAT
>NW_006922761.1:25619-33630 GCF_000298275.1 Orycteropus afer afer
AATTAATATAGAGAACACCTAAAAAAGTTAAGATATTCAAAGTCTATATATCACTTTGCAAAGAGCTCAAAAGTTTAGACTTTTTAAAAGTAAGCTGAACTCTGTCCTTTACAAATTTAAGTCAGAAAGCTCATGAGGACAGAATTTTTCACCAGATTGCTTATGCCTCTGGTTACAAATAGAACTACTGTAAATGCAACTGTATTGTAATATTCTGACACTCAAGAATTGTATTTTGGCCAGAATTCCCAATTGGACAAAAAGGTTATTAAAAAGAAATTCAAATAAACTATTAAAGATCCAGTTTATGAGAGGCCTAGTAGAGTAGAATACAAAATATTAATCAGGAGTTTATGAACTTAATAACACATTCAACATTAACTGTGTCTTAAAGAAGCATGGTTTTTTGTTTTCATTTTCAGCTGCTTTCACGTTATCCCCAGCTCATGCACATCCCATGCACAATGGTACACAGTGCTATCCTGTGCCATTCTCATGATTTTTGCTGGAGTGTACCATTGTTATCCATAGGGTTTTCATTGGCTAATTTTCCGAAGCTGATTACCAGGCCTTTCTTCCTAATCCATATTAGTCTGGAAGCTCAGCTTCATAGCAATAAGCAAGGCTCCACTGATAGAAGGGTAGTAGCTGCTCCTCAGGTACATTGGTTTGGAATCGAACCCAGGTCCCCTGCATGGAATGCAAGAATTCTACCACTGAGTCAATGGTACCAGGTGTTCAGGGAATTTTAGTCTCCGACAGTGATATGATCTTATTTCCATCCTTTGTGAGTATTATCTTTAAAGTATTTTAGACGTAAATTGGGATTTACTGGGTTGAAACTTGACTACTATAGTCAGGTGAATTTGAAACTAGAAATTCTGTATCAGTCTTTTCTATAGGACAGGCCCTTCACAAAATCTGTTCCATATGAAAACTGAGTTTCAGAGACATCTAGTCTATATAGGACTGGCCCTGTTTAAATCTCTATTTCTGGGGCTACAACAAGCCACAAAAAATAAACTCACTGCCGTCGAGTCTACTCTGACTCACAGCGACCCCTCCTTGGGTTTCCAAGGCAGTATCTCTAGGAAAGTAGATTGCCCAGTCTTTGTTCCGAGGAGTGGTTGGTGAGTTTGAACCTCCAGCCTTCTGGTTAGCAGTCAAATGCCTTAGGCACTATGCCACCAGAGCTCCTGGGGCTACAATAAGTATATCCATTTAAGATAATTCCATTCCTTTAGTATTCTACTAGTTTCTAGTGTAGAACAAAATACAAATAGAACGCCATTTTGCACAAAAATGAAGCCTTACATTGCTAAATTTGGGGATGAATATTTTCTAAAGAAGGGTTTTAGATTCTTTTGGGCTGTCAGAGTTGTTTTATTATTCTTGTGATATGTACAAGTGTTTCATGTAACAGGTTAAGAAGTTTTCACCTCTGACTGATGATAACTTAGGAAGCTAAACTTGAAGAATCCACTGCCAGAAAAGGTCAAGGGACCTGCAACAAGAGGAATGCCTCAAAGGACCACCAGTCCAGATCTACAACTTCCTGGCAAGTGGACTACAGTCCATAGAAATAACCACCATATAGAGAGCATAGGAGCAGTGGTATATGTGCTAGGAATATACCACACAATTCAGAACAGCGTTTGTGAGTGGAGAACTCTAGAGAAATAGTACAGGATCATACTTCCTGCTTACTCTATTTCAGAGTCTCAATGGCAAATGACCACAGAGGTTAGAAGATAAATATGTTACAAAAGTTATCTTCGTGTTAGAAAATGCTAACTTTGGAAAAGAGAAGGATGCAAACGGTTATCTTTGTTACAGCAAAACTTCCTTGAGCACTTGGACTAACTAGGAAGTTTTCTGTGTATTTTAAAACTTAGAACTTCCCAAAGGGCTGATCCTGAACTGGATGAGAACCTTGTGCTAGAATATAATTCAATGTGCTGATTCTTCCATTGAGGACATTTTCCTATAGGGGGAAAATGTTAGCTGCATGAAATAGTGTGCTTAATAGAGTAGTTGATTTATATTCTGACTTAAGCTACTTATCTTATTACAGCCTGGTTCATGGAGAGGTAACCAGTCCATGAACTTGGAGTACTATAGTTTTACATATATCATCTAATTTAATTCTCATATAAACACTCTGAAAAAATAATCATTAACCCCACTTTACAGGAAATTGAAATTCAGAGAATTACTGTAATTTGCTGAAGTTTTCTCAGCTAGCAAGTGATGCTGAGTGAGGATTTCAATGCAAACTGCATGACTGCAATGTCCTCTTATTTAATTATTGTGCTTTACTGTCAAGATATAAATGAACTTTAGAAGCTTTAACAGAATAATTTTTAAATGAAATTTCATGGTTATCTCAACATAGAAAATAAATAGAAGTGGATGTGTGTGCTTAGATTTGGGAAAGCAGGAGATTTGACATCTCATCTGCTCAGATTCTATTCACTCTGCCTGCTTTAAACTATGTTTCTAGCAGGGATTAGAACCAGTTTATTATGGTTGGACCCCCTACTGGGAATTCACATTTCCACCCCCAGATATACTTGAATCAGATTCTCCAGTTTAACAAGATCTCCAAACGATTCTTACGTGTACATAGGTATCACCAGGGGATCCCTAAGAATCACCTGGGGATTTGTTAAAACATAGTTTCTGATTCAGTATCTCTGAAGTGGAAATGCAAATTCTCAGCAGGGGATTAAACCAGAATGAATGAGTTCGAAGCCTTGGTTCCTAGGTATGGCTTGGAACCTTCTGGACCAGATGAGCATTGTTATTGGCATAGATTATACCAAGGCTCTGTTCATTTGATCACATAATCAAGACATATATATGAGTAGACAAAATACAATTTCATTTTTGTGGATGAAAACTATAGAGGATAAAAAAATTATTCAAAAGTCTGGGGGAAATATTGATAGAACAAACAAAAATCCAACAACCTGGCAATATCTGAACTCCTTGTTCCAATGGCTTCTCTAACTCGAACTGAAAAAGCCACAAAACATCATTCAAACAAGAATTCCTGATTATGCAGTTTACCATGAAGAGGAAATTTACCATGTTTTTATTGATAGACAGTGTTCTGGTTACCTAGTACCACTCTGACATGAATATAACACAAATGGGATGGCCTGAATAAACAGGAGTTTATTCTCTTACAGTTTGGAGGCTCTAAGTCCAAATTCAAAGTGCCAGGCTCTAGGGGCTGGATGAAAGCCCCTCAACCTTGGGGTCTAGCTCTGCCTCCTGCTCCTGGTCCACTGGAGCTAGAGACATTTCTTCACTCAGCTGCTGGCTGCTAAGGCTGCCAAGCCCAAGGTTGACAAGTAAAAAGGCACAGTCCCAATATTACCAAACCACACGGCAGGCCATTAATTCAAGTCAATTGTACGTCCCAAGGTCGGCAGAGCATGGCAGGCTGCTGAACAATGACACAGCTACATGCAGGGTCTATGTGTGCCGTAAGCTCGAGACCATTCCCAAAGCTGCTTCTTATATACGGGAAGCAGACCACATACCCAAAGCAGCTACTTAACTCCTTGTGGTAGCTGAGTTGATTGCCAGTCTCATCATGGGGGAATAACTACCACCAGCTGCCCAGCCACTCAACCAGGCTCAGCCAAGTTGACACACAAACATAATCACCACAGAAAGAATCACTAGAAAAACTCAATAAATGAATAAATGATAAAGGAAGCATAATTCTTGAATCTCCTGTTGCTTTTAGTTAAGCAGGTACATGTTAATTTCATCTATAAAATTTCTTCTGAGGATGTTGCAAGTATATCAGTATTTCTGCTGTTTCATCATGAACACCTTGTTAGAGTCAGTTGCCTCAAGTTAAAAAATGTAAGTACAGTGAGTCCCCAGTCAGACTTATGGACAACTCGTACTTGCACCTTAATGTTATGTAAATTTGCCCTCACTTTGAAATAATTGAACCAACCCTGTGGTAGTTAAGTTGTGTATCAACTTGGCTGGGCCTGGTTTTGAGTGGTTGGGCACCTGGATGTAGTTACTCCTCATGGTGAGATTGGTAATCAACTCCATGGTGCAATCTACTGGAGCAGCTGAGTAGCTGCCTTAGGTATGTGGTCTGCTTCCAGTGTATAAGAAGCATCTTTGAGAAAGATCTCTGCAGTTTTTTGGCACAGTTGGACACTGAATGTGGCTGAGTCTTCATTCAGCAGTCTGCCATGTTTCCTACCTATCTTGGGACTATCTCTGGACTTGAACTAGTGGCCTGCCATGTTGTTTGGTAATCTTGGGACTGTGACATTTTATTTGTTGACCTTGAGTTTGTCAGTCTCAGCAGTCAGCAGGTGCCTGAGTAAAGAGATGCCTCCAGCTCCAGTGGGCCAGGAGCAAGAGGCAGAGCTGAAGCCCAAGGTTGAGGGACTTTCATCCAGCCACCAGAGCTAGTACTTTGAATTCAGACTTCTAGTTTCTGAAACTATAAGAGAATAAACTTCTGTTTGTTAAAGCCACCTATTTGTGGTAATTTCTGTGGGAGTGGAGCTGGAAAACCAAAACAAACCCCTACCAGCAACACATTCTTCATCACTATCAACTTCACGTGCTGCAGAGCAGCTTTGAAATCATTGAGAAGGTTTTGACTCTCTTCTTCTTCTTCGTCTTTAAATTTTTATTGTGATTTGGGTGAAAGTTTACAGAGCAAATTCATTTTCCATACAGCAGCTCACATACACTTAGTCTCATGACATTGACTACAATTTCCCACAATACAACAGCTCCCCTCCCACTCTTTCCCCATAGTTACCTCTTCCCTGTGTCCTTCCCTCCCATGCACTCCTGCCCCCTGAGCTGTCTTCCTATGCATACACAGCCTTTCTATTCTCCCACGATTCTTCTCTCCAAGGAGTGTACCTATTGTAAATGTTTAGCTCATAGGTCTGTCTTTTATTTGGCTGGAAGCCACAGGAATGTTGACCCTTTTCTTACACAAAACCAAAAAAAGCCAAATCCACTACCTTTGAGTTGATTATAACTCATAGTGAACCCCTACTGGGTTTCCAAGGTTGTAAATCTTTGCAGAAGTAGATTGCCTCATCTTCCTCCAGCAGACAGCTGGTAGGTTTGAACCACAGACCTTCTGGTTAGCATCCAAATGTCTTATCCACTATGCCACCAGAGCTCCTTCTTACACTAAAGTAAGGCTAAATAAGAACCGTATGCACCTATTCCAACTTACCTATGAATTTGACCTTAAGACACACTTAGGAACAGATCTAATTTGTAACCTAAGGTCCGCCTGTTTGTTGCTTCCCTCACTAAAATGAGCTTCTCTTAAGGCCCAGAGGGATAACGTTTGAATTGCATTCGTGATCACTAATGCAATGTTTGTATATTGAAATTTGCACATAACTAAGCCTCTACACTGTATTAAAAGGATGATCAACAAATCTGTTAAGATTGCATTTCTTCCAGGCAATAGCCAAGGATAAAAATATAAAGTTAACAAAGGGACTTTGGAATGCAGCTGGAATGCTCCTTGGAAGTGAGAATGACAGTGCTAAACTGTATGAAAATAGCCATATTAACATAAAATAGTTACATCTCTTAACCTTATTTTCAGTAAAATAATTTTATACTTTATATATGACTATTCTTAATAAGTGATCAATTAAAATATAAGTCTATTATTGCTAATTATTTGGCTTATCTCCTCAAAATATTTATTACAATATATTTCTGTTACTAAAGTCATAACTGAAAAAGGCACAAAACATCATTCAAATAAGTATTCCTGATTATGCAGTTCACCACGAAGAGGAAATGTTTTATCAAGTATCAGAGCATTTGCAGTTCCACTCACATTCTGCTGGGTCATTGTTACTACCATTTGCCATTCCATAATTTACACTCCACTCAGACTTAACTGCTTGCCGGTTCTAAAACAAACAAAACAGACACAACTGTTTCAAGTCTTGGGTGCCTGCTGACATTGTTCTTTGTCTCTGGGAAGCACACTTCACTTTTAATAGTCAGAGTAATTAATGCTCCCTACTGTAACAAACATCTCCCAAATCTCATTGTCTTAATCCACAAAGATTTACTGCATCTCATCAAATCTAAGTGGCCATCTATTGTAAGATACAACATTGTTTTGTGCAGTGATAAGGAGGAGAATGAATTCTATCAAGTTACAAAAAAGTTAAAATGTGAAAATAAAAACACCTTAGAAGCTACATTCACCTCATGTGTAGTCTGTGAGGACCATCCGGCTGGGAAGGATCTTCTGCTTACATTTTGATACTACACTGTCCTCTGGGGACTTTTCAGAGTTTTCCATAAGACCCTTTACATCTGGATTGGCAAGAAACCATGAGAGAGAGACCATAGAGTATAGCAATGGCTATTTCAAGAGTCAGGCTTAGGAAAGCCTTATCTCACTTCCACCTACAGTCCACTGGCAAAACTAGTTTTATGGCCCAATGTATATGTAAGGGATGGGAGAACGTAGTGTTCCTGTGGTTCAGGAGGAAGATGAAATGGTATAAAGATCACAGCATTGGCACTCCAATCCAACTCCTAATACTTCCACTCATCTTTCAAGACTCAGCTCAAGAATCACCTTCTCTGTTAAATTTTTATTTACTCCTCCATGTAAAAATCCCTACTTTTTCTCTTGTGTTGTAGTGATTCTTGAATATAATATTAATAACCTTGCATGTATGCACTGTTACACACTAAGTCATTTTTATCAGTTCCTGTAAGATTTTATATTGCTAATATATTTGTTTAATTGAAATCAAATTAGAAGATCATGAACAAGAGAAAGGAAACACATGAGTTTTAGTCCTGACCCAAACCCAAACAAACCCACTGCCATCAAGTCAATGCCAACTTGTAGTGAACCTGTAGGACACAACAGAACTTCCCCATAGCTTTTCCAAGGCTGTAAATCTTTATGGAAGCAGACTACCACATCTTTATTCTGCTGATTGGCTGGTGAGTTTGAACCACCAAACTTTTGGTTAGCAGCTTAGCCAATGCTTTAACCACTGCACCACCGGAGCTCCATCTAGCCCTAACATTTTCATTAATTAACTGTGTGAATTTGAGCAAATCATTTGAACCTCTTCAGGCATAGTTTCTTCATAAAAATAAACTAACTAATTAAGTTAAAAAAAAGAAAAAAATGAGAGACGAACAGAAAATTGGAATAGATTATCTTGAGGTTTCTTGAATGCTAACATCTATATTCTGACACCTGTGATAAAAATACAGAAAAGTTATTAGCTCTCAATTTTGATATGTACTCTGATATATTCATATGTTTAAAGCAGCAGAACCTATTCCTGGATTGGGTCACAATTTGTATGTCTGTGTTTCATGATTGAAGCTTTTTACCAACTTCTGCAGTCTGAAACTGACCAAACATGCAATCAAGATGTACTGATTATTGCTAGTATTTGGAATGCAAAAATTGGAAGCAAAGAAGAATCAGACATAGTTGGAAAACATAGCCTTAGTGATAGAAATAAATATGGTCAGAGTTTGTATGATAGAATTATGCAAGACCAAAGACTTATTCATTGCAAATACCTTTTGTCAACAATGTAAATGGCAGCTATACACGTGGACCTTGCCAGATGGAATACACAGGAATCAGATCAACTATATCTTTGGAAAAAGGAGATGGAGAAGCTCAGTATCTTCAGCTAAAACAAGGCCAGGAGCTGACTGTGGAACAGACCATCAATTGCTCATGTGCAAGTTCAAGTTGAAGCTGAAGACAATGAAAAGAAGTCCACAAGAACCAAAATATGACCTTGATTATCCCTCCTGAATTTAGAGACCATCTAAAGAATAGATTTGATGCATTGAACATCAATGACTGAAAACCAGAGGGATAATGGGATGACATCAAGAACATCATCCATGAAGAAAACAAAAGGTCATTAAAAAGACAGGAAAGGAAGAAAAGACCAAAATGGATGTCAGAAGAGACTCT